>NW_014040245.1:8293-25793 GCF_001186125.1 Sphaeroforma arctica JP610 | reverse complement strand
AACCTATACTCAGGTGTGTACGTAGATTTGGCTATTGTGCCAGATCCAAAGTGTTCTTATTGTCTACGATGTCAATGACGATAAAGATTCTCTATTATTTTCTCCTCAGGTCGTAGCAGATTTGCCGATGTCAAGGCCAAAGATCCCACCTCGATTGCTCCAGAATGGTATGTCCTGCGTACTCATCTTCCACCTACGATTGTCGTTTTCACAATTAACTGCCAGTATATCACAGTGAATCTTACTCTTGGAAAGGCTCGTATACCAGACCGTCGATAGATGCTATATGTGTACAGGAAACCTCCCGTGGGTGTTCCGCGCATCAGTATCACTCTCTTCTTGTAGTTGATTTATACTAGTTCGTTTAGATTGCAATACCTAAGCACAGGATATGGTCTGTACGCTTGTTTTTACTTATATAGTTCGCTTGAAACAATCACCGCTTAAACAGGCACCGTTGGTTGCATTACATGACCGACGACCCGCCTTCACAGAGCCCCGTGTGGCATCCCAAGTGGGAGAGTTCTCCCAAGAAATGGGCCGCTGGGACTGGCTCCAAAAACGAGTACGTGCCCTTCCGCACCACAGCGAAGAAAGTGCACGAGTGGGATCCTAATGCCTCCACATAGTCAGTAAATCCTCTCTTCCCGTTGTGATTGGACCACACCATCAGTTATCTTCGTCCTCCTCCTGGATGAGCTTAAAGCCGCAATGTACGTTTGCAGATTCGCTTGGAGTTAAAGTGTCGCTAATTTTGACAGTTCTTGTTCAATTCTTCGTCGGAAAGTTTTTTAAAATCATATATATATATATATATATATTCTACTAAGGCGTGTATAGTGAATGCTGCGTAGCTGCGAAGTATGAATATATCCAGCAACCAAATTTGGTCGGTTTCCGTGATATATTAAGCTGCTTATGTGATTTCAATACTTACCTGTCAACGTCCGTCAGCCATCTGCTCGAGATCGTTCGTGATTGTTTCTGTTTTTCTTTTTCTTTTTGTTTATACTTGGCTACATAATTAGTTCTGCGTCTCTACTGTACTTTTGTGGGATTTCGACCTCATTTGTTGTCTTTTTTTTCTTTTAAACATATAGTGGAAGTGAAATTCGCAAATTGTCATCCGGTATACAGACAGTTTGTCGAAGTTTGAATCATATATCTTATATGTTGTTTGGTAGACTCGCGATTCATAGACCTCGCATTCCGAATCAGTAGTTATCTGTATACGTGTACTCAACTCACCATCGACCTCGCAGCGTTTTGATTAGCCATTGTCAATAATTGAGAGAGAGAGAAAACCCGGACACTAGTATTAGTAAATTGTAGTATAGTTTTTTGGTAAGACTAAGGTTTCAACACCGGCTGCTGTACGAAAGGTGTGCACCAAAGTATCCAACAGTAACTATTGAAATTATATAGGCGCGTTCCATCTGTTTAAGGCAACCACTACCTACATTGAAGATAACTGCTGAGGTACACAAATGCACGCGGTCGAAAATGACCACGAGAGTAATCTGTACATACACTCCTACTTAATTGCTGAAGATGTTGAATGGCCGAACTCGGACAACGAAGTCCCTCTAAACTATTTAACATGTACCATATTGTCCACCCTATTTCACCCGTGATACCTTTAATTTTAGCGCCTTATCGAAAA
This sequence comes from Sphaeroforma arctica JP610, assembly GCF_001186125.1. NCBI lineage: Eukaryota > Ichthyosporea > Ichthyophonida > Sphaeroforma > Sphaeroforma arctica. Next base: position 24,130 of record NW_014040245.1, on the reverse strand, counting down.
AAATATATGTTCATCTAGATTCTAGGCGAAATGAACGGGTGTGTAAACATTGCACGGGTACAAAAAAAGTAGCATACATTTCTCTCACGGCTATGAGTTCCAGACGCAGATCAACAAGCAACGCGACGCATTTTATGAAAGCGAGAGCACGGTGATCAGAATACAACCCTTAATCCTTGATTGGGTGAATCGTATCTAATATGTTGGTATTAAAACGCGAGTGAGTCACTTGTTGCTCCGATTAAACTTCGCATCTGGCTTTCAGTATATAAGACAGCCGCCACAACCCTAAAATTGTTGCAGCACAAGTGGAAGACATCGATCGTCATCGAAGCGAGCAAGAAATATACAATATTTACCATCTTCAATCGATATATGTATAAACCTGTATAATTCCTCACATACGCATACGGCACTGCTGAGTCAATAAATTCTGCTATATTCATCAACACATAAGCAAGTCTGCGCCTGTACACGTTCCCACACATTACACGATACTATTCTGAAGTAAGTTTTGCTGTGATTATTCTGTGGTGTGGGCGCATACGGCAAAGTGGCCTGATGCAAAATAATGTATATATTCTTGTACTTAGTAATTATAAAGTATATATGTGCATCACGATGAACATGCTTTCGAACCTCATTGTTTTATTGGCATAAAAACAACAACAAACCCCCGCCGGAATCTTTCCTAGCATCTCAAATGTTTATGGTTGCTACACTGCGATAGTCAGGCAACCCCCTAAAAAGACTTTTAGCTATATTATGTATTCACCATGTACATAACTATGTATAGCCGGTGGCCCGGTACCATTCCTCCTCTTACCAGTCGTGTATAAAAGTATCTTGAACTATCTTCTACCTTATATGAGTGGGATATCGTTAAAAACCCAAGTAGAATGGATCACATGCAAATAAAAACTATTTCCCCTCGAATAGGGTGACGTACTATTAACTGCACATCGTACAGAGTATATTGCTTTTTCAAACAACCAGCTAGACAAATTCCAAAATATGCTGTATGATGCTTGTATTGATATTATGAGTTGATTCTCACTCTGCTGCTGGGGAAGCTCAAATAAATATTTGCTTGGAAACTGTCTAAACTGTCAAGTAAATACATACTTCTACACTATACATACTCTGCCTCTCTACTAGCCCTCTACTGATGTGTGGGCAATTTAAGAGCAAATGTCGTAGATAACTTTGGCCTTATATCGGAGGCTGTATTAACTATTATTTTATTAATATTATTACTAAATTGAACCACCCACGGGCCACTGTCCACTCGTGTTCATCAATCATCACCACACACATCTCATAAGAAGAGATCTCACTGATTGTTGCACTCCTGGAGTCTGGAGTTGATAATTTGGATTGTTTCCATAAAAAGACCAGCTATAATACTGAATACTCCTTAGTTTTAGACAATACCATAATGTTTTAAATAGGATCGTCAATGAGGTCCTAAAATAGCTCTCCGTTAGTTATAGTTTATACATAACAAACGTCTATTTGTATTTTACCACCTATTTGCACATTTATTTTTATTTTTTAAGGGTTGTAGTTTGTAGTTTGTACACAATGTCAAACAATCATCAAACTTTTTTGAAAAGGGGTCTTATTTTCTCTCACTATGGTGATGATAAGTGAAAACAACAAATGTATTCGTTTCAACTCATATATACATATATATATATATTGTGTACACACTGTAGACACACATACACAAACCATCTATATATAACTTAGCACAATGACCCTCAGCGTCCCGAAAACCGTTAATAAGATCTGCTGCATCGGCGCTGGCTATGTCGGTGGTCCAACTATGGCAGTTATTGCCCTGAAGGCGCCCCACGTGCAAGTCACTGTTGTAGATCTCAATCAGGTAGGTACGACGATATAATATTCGAAAGCGTTCAGACTCGACATTCACTTGTTCAGGGTCATCTATCTCAAATTGGCCCTCAGAACTGAAAATATTTAAAGTTTGACAGTTGGATCGCTTCATGTACGGAGTAGTTAGTTCGTCGTAGTGTGGAGTTTCGTTATTTACAATAAACTAGCGCGTAATAAGTGTTCGCTTTGCAGTATGACTATTAGCAGTTAAGTACGAGACGCTCGCCAAATATCTGCAATTTTATGCGCTGGTACGAAAGAATTGGGTCGATTCTAGCTTATCAAAGTTTCTGCGCATTGCAGAAACTATCATAGTTATTATTTTTCGTCACACCCACCACCACCTACAATATCACAACCGCGCGCTATTCCTAGCTTGTTGGGAGCTGATAGAACGGCTTTTATTATGTTTTACCTGTGTTGAGATTCAATACCTTCCGGAAACATTCTAAATATTACTACACCCCGTTATCTTTGCGATGGCCACCCATATTCTAAACAAACAGAAGGCTCATTTTCTCTTTTGTTTTCATGGGTACAGCTAAGGTTTCATTTTGCTGTATCTCATATCAAACTATTCCTTGTGTTTAGAAGCAAATCACAACAGCCATGAAGTATCCTAGTTGTGACGTACGTAGGCCTAGGAGACGCAACTATGCTATCCAGTCTTCTTAAGAAAATATGCGTATACTGTATACACATATCATTGGCTCTCGTATACTAGTTTATTTCAATACCAATCGCAGACTTCATTTACAGTTATACATCGACTGCTATTATTGCTTATACTTATTCTAATTTCAAGCTATTTACGGTAGTCCGATTCTTGTCCTTGTCCGTACTTCCTCCAATGCTTTCACAGTCTCGTATTGATGCCTGGAACAGCGATACGCTGCCTATCTACGAGCCTGGACTATTCGAGGTGGTCAAAGAGCGCCGGGGAAAGAATCTATTTTTCACTACTGAAATCGACACAGCCATCCTAGAAGCAGATCTGATATTTGTCTCTGTAAACACCCCTACAAAGGTAATCATATATCCAGCTATCGCCCACGTTGCATGCCTGTATATAGACTACGCTTTGTGATGTTGTCTAGTTGTCACATATGGGGAAACAAACGCGTGCGAAATTATGACTTGCATGTATGGCGTTGTGTTGGTGGTTGATATTAATACACATATGCGGGGGACGATTCAGTTCCAACATGAGCCCGCCCTCGCCTATCAAACGAACTCAGCACAATTGTAATAGGTTTGGGATTGAGGCTGATATGTTATTAAGATCTGACACGCACTTGTGTCGTCACTATTGTGTTACTGCGTCCATACATAGTAGCCGGTTTATCTGATGTGGGAACGATCCCGGATTTAACGCCCGCATATGCATCCTTGTACGGTGTAGGAAATTCCTACTGGTTAGCTTACGTCGAAACTTATGCCAGAGTAGCAGACAAGCAAGCTGTACATTTCTTCTGTAGACAGATCCCATGCTAGCGCATATGTATATATACTCATACATGTTACAAACCATCTAAATACATGTATTTGTGAGAACGAATATATGTCAGTACAATTATATGTGATGCTGTAGACCATATAATTACTTGTATAGATATATATATACTAGGCTGTTCGCAGATGATGCTCCGTCCTACATTCTGTAAAAGAAATTAATGTGTCAGTTGAGTTATCAATCACACTACTGTTAAAGTTCTGTAAATTTCTGTAATCACAGTCAGTCCAAAGTATATGTTTAGTATAGTATAGATGACCGTGTTCAAATAGTCGATCCAATCACCTGACTTAACACGCACTAATATCCGATTTGTAGACATTTGGAATGGGTAAGGGATCCGCTGCTGATCTGAAGTATCTAGAGTCGGCCGCACGTCGCATTGCAGCCGTTTCTAAGAGCTCAAAGATTGTCGTTGAGAAGTCTACAGTACCCGTTAAGTCCGGCGAAGCCATCCGCACTATCTTGCAGGCCAACACAACCCCTGGAGTCGCGTATACGATCCTGTCGAACCCTGAGGTGAGGAATATATCCAATATTTGTCGTCTTTGTGCAACTATTCACCGACCCTCGCACTATATGTGTAGTATCAACGGATTATCATCAGACCCTCATCGTATACCCTGTATAGTACTATGCGAAACAAGGGTGTGTTACGAGACGAAATTGTACTTAATTTGTATCCAACCCCCATTACCACAGTTTTTGGCAGAAGGAACCGCCATCCCCGACCTAATGAACCCCGATCGTGTTCTGATTGGTGGAGACGAAGACGAGAACGGTCAGATTGGTGTCCAGGCCCTTTGTGATGTATACGCCAACTGGGTGGATCGCAGCAACATCATCACCACAAACACTTGGTCGTCTGAGTTATCCAAATTGACTGCCAATGCTTTCTTGGCGCAACGTATCTCGTCGATCAACTCTATCTCGGCGCTGTGTGAGGCCACCGGTGCGGATGTGGACGAAGTTGCCCACGCCATCGGCAGGGATCAGCGTATCGGATCCAAGTTCTTAAAAGCCAGTGTGGGTTTCGGAGGGTCCTGTTTCCAGAAGGATATCCTGAATCTGGTGTACCTGTGCAAAACATACAACTTGCACGAGGTTGCCGCCTACTGGCAACAGGTGGTAGACCTTAATGACTATCAGAAGAGGCGCTTCTCGCTGTCGATTGTGCGCAGTCTATTCAACACCGTCACCGGCAAAAAGATTTGTGTGTTCGGATTTGCCTTCAAGAAGGATACCGGAGATACCCGTGAATCCGCGTCTATTGATGTTATCCAATATCTTATGGACGAGGGTGCGGCCGTTAGCATCTACGATCCACAAGTACCCGATTCACAAATTGACCATGATCTGCTTCCCGTTGGTGTGAGCCCTGAGGCTAGTGACAGAGCGAAGAGTTTATATACCATCACCCACGACCCTTATGAAGCTGCAAAAGATGCACACGCCATTGTTGTCTGCACTGAGTGGGACGAGTTCAAGACCTACGACTACCAGGTGTGTTATTTTGATCATATTGTGTATTCGTGTCATAGCTCAAGTAGTCACTATTCCGATCAATTGCAGTGTGCGTTTCGTGTAACTATATGTGCCCTGCTCATAATATACATTACTGTGCACGCTTGCTACCATGTTTTTCGCTTCAACTCAATGAACAGACCTTATTATTTTGGAAGTGCGAACAAAATACTAGCAAGTGTCGATGTACATTTCTTCTGTTTATGATTCACGCAGTACAACGATACTAACGAGTTTGATAATCTTACAGAAAATCTACGACAGCATGTACAAGCCTGCCTTCCTATTTGATGGCCGCAAAATTCTTGACGTCGAAGAAATGGGAAAGATTGGATATAACGTTTCCGTTATCGGCCGAAAGTTGCATTAAATGCTTTTTTTTTAACCTGTTCGGAGACCAGATCAGATCGTATAATAGAAGTATTTCTATAAAATTAATGATTAATTAAATAAAGCTAGACGTATTTTCTAACACTCTCTTATGCTATCCGCAAACATGGCAAGTAAACCCCTGCATGCTCCAGTATGTGTCGAGGATTTATACGACCCACTGTACATTTCTTACGAATTGTTGATAAAAATCTGCTTCATTTCTACTTTGATAGTAGTTTCCGTCAAAGTTCATTTTTAACACTGAATAGTCCACCCTAATCTACTAGTTGAAATCATGAGCAACTTACAAGCACAGTAGAGTAGTATAATGCGAACCCTTTTGTCTAACAGCACGCAGGGAGGACGAAAGCGAAGATTGTCATGTAGGTTCCGACACATCTTTTGGGTGAGGAATTGAGGATAAGCTTGGCACGGTATGTTACATCATGCGAAAATGACAAATAAGAAAATCGCACATGATTATCGAATATAGAATATTCTTTTGTTGAAGTATTTTTTATTTTTGACAATTCGAGCTTATCGACCTCTATCAGTTTTGTATTTATGGCGTGACGCCTATGTATAAATATTCATCATGTGTGTTGTGTTCTTTTTTCAGAAGCCATGGTTGTTGATGTTGAAAAAATGTTCGATTAAAAAAAAGGGGGGCAGAAAAATGAGACATCTATAAAAGGAGAACAAAACATATTTATTTATGTTTATCGTACACGTAAACCAGGTGCTTTTACTTTCTCAGCGGAATTTCACGGCGCCACAATTAGATTTTTTTTTTTAAAGGTTTGGGTAAAAATATTTTAAAAAAAGCTCAAAACCACTGGTTCAAAAATCGTGTCGGAGGAGAAATAAAAAGTTAAAACTTGGCAGAAATATATGCAAATTCCGCATATCGAATATCGAATATCGGGAATTCGCAGCCCCAAAAAATAGGACACACCAGATTTTGAGTAGGTACAAATATGAACAATTTCTGAAAAATTGACAAAAATAGAATTCTTGAAGGCCGAATTATTGTTGTTTATCCCAGAGTTATTCAGAGTACGACCAACAGACGAATGAGTTGACGAAGACTGTAGAATGCAGAATTGCAGATACTTTTGTTTCGGGGAATAACAGTCAGAGATTGTTGGTGGCACGCAGCGTTTCATAATAACATCTCCAACTAGCATCCGACTATATACTTATATCAGCTGAAATAGTGCTGCTTGCAATAGACAGTAAGTATATAGTTATGGACTATTCAGATGTGGACAGTTGGATTGAGAAGCTCTCGAAATGCGAGCCCCTAACCGAAAATCAGGTTAAAAGCCTGTGCGAAAAGGTACGAAAGTCGAAATATAACCATTTCTGGCAGTGTTTGTGTGTTACACACCGTCATACGCTGTCGTTCCATCTGCATTGAGAGATAAAACTAGTCATTACTTCTCGTCTTATATTTAAATATTGCGTCGATATTACTATATATATATATATATATATATATATATATATCGCATAGTATATCTACAATTTGTAATATGTGAGTGTTGCATCTATAGATCGTTGCCAGCTTAGTTCGTACTTCAGCAATCGGTTCTTCTGTGTTTAGCTAAGCCCAGAGTATTTGAAACAGAAACTGAATATGCTATCTAGACTATCTCTTGCAGTATCCAGTTTTCTTGAAACTTATTCTGATGTCTCATTTCGATACAACTCCTGGTGCTTTGATTCTATATGTATCCTGATTCTATCGCGATATTTAGTCTTGATATCTGTCCTAATATTTCATTGTTTACTTAACAATCTCTACTGCTGTGTAGGCCAAAGAGATCCTATCCGAAGAGTCAAATGTACAACCTGTAAGATGTCCCGTGACTGTGTGTGGAGATGTGCATGGTCAGCTACACGACTTACTCGAGTTGTTTAGAATCGGAGGCAAAAGCCCTGACACAAACTACCTGTTTATGGGTGACTATGTAGATCGTGGTTATTATTCGGTGGAAACAGCCACTCTACTTGTATGCTTAAAAGTCAGACATCAGAACCGGATTACCATCCTGCGTGGAAACCACGAAAGCAGACAGATTACTCAGGTATGCTCTACGCATAGTTTGTTTCGAACTTCAAGTGAGCATAGCGCATTGGATGCGCCTGTATATAGACATATAGATATCATACAGATCCATGCGCAGAGCATAATTCTGTTTATTAATTGGTATATATATGTGAGAGAGAGTGTGTGCATGTATGTATGCAAGTATATAAAGTGTATGTATATATGTATATGTATGAATACACATATATCTGTTTGTGTGTGTATATAAAAATACGTTGAATGCATTTCTATATATCCTGACATATGTGCATTGATTTGTATTTGTAGTTGAAAATAAAGGAGATTGGCATATAAGAGTCTGCAAGCTTCTATAAAATGTCTATATAAGCTTCCATAACATGTCTATATAAGCTTCTATAACAAGTCTGTATAAGCTTTTTAGTATGTCTATCATATGTTTGAAAACGTATATGTATTAGATTACGCTGCATGTTCAACGTCGTTGTCATGCTTCTATCTCTAAACTCGTTACGGGCGCCATTCTTCACAGTTATCTGTATTTTCTTATGAGTGATGCATGTTGAGTCACGGCATGCCCATGCGTGTCGCGTGTTGTTGCCTGTTTGCTTAGCACGGATATAGTGTTTGCCTAACTGTGAATCAGCACGCATATTCACATGTATACTTAGACTCTTACTTGGACCTATATATATATATATAGTTACTCCAGCACAGTCCCTCGTGAGGTTGTAGGTCATGGCACACGTGCATACTAAAACATTTTGTATATATGTATAACTGCATTCATGCAGGGAAATGAAGTCGTCATGTGTATATGTATAAATGAGTATTTGTACGGTGTGTATACATGATTGTTTTTATTATATTGCACAAATAGACATGCACGTTTATGCATGTGTAAATACACCGAGTACATCCATATGCTCGGTTGAAGATTTGTGCGAGTCGGCATGTGCAGTTATATACTACGTATCGCATATCCATTTATAGTATATATTTATGTTTATAGCTTGTATCAATAAACTTCCTGGAGATAAGACTTTTTCACATATTTGAGAATGCGAAAACAAAAAATATGTATATTTAAAAGGCGCTCTTAGTTTAGTTATAATTGTGCGAAGAAGTAATATGAAATATATTTTGTTAGTCATGGCAAGTAGCCGCCATAATTTTGCGCAGATTAAATATCAATATCCCTCTTGTTTTTATAATGTATACATCTTTATATGAAGAATGTATGTGTTTGTGATGTATTGTATGTTTCATAGATGTCAAGTTTAGTTTATGAATACTTCTGTTTGATCTACGATGTATAGGCATACTTCTGTTTGATTCTATCGTGGTAGACGGCGTTGGTATTTGCTGTTTCAATGCACTTATCTGCGATGTATATGTATGTAGTGTCTGTTGGTTGGCAATCTGAGCATGTTTTCTGTTTTATTTCAGTTTCATGTTTATAATATGTGTGCTATACTTTTAAGGTATCTACAAATTTCTAGGTACATATGAAGTCATACGGACTGTCTTGTTTGCACTGCGTGACTTTGTTTTCTTTGGTACGTTTGAACTCTGCGGGATTGTATCGAATTCCTTGTTGCTGAAGTCTCTTCAAGTATTTTCATCGCAAATAAATGCATGTGTATATATATGCGTGTGTTTGTGTGTAAATAATGGATACATGTGTTTACAAGTTTTATTCTATATATACAGCACTATACACTCGAGTTGTTTCCATATTTTCATCGACGGTTTTGAGTGTCGCTTCCTTTAATTGTAGTAGCCCTGTCTCACAATACCCGAGCCCATGCGCTGTATTGGCGTATCGCAACTCGATCAAACTTGTACTACCAATCACACCACCGCATTCCCAACACAACTTCGTGCAGTTTTATGCAAGATCCTCCTATGGATGCACAACTATAGTTGCTCATGGGTCCGATTTATTTATTTATTTTATCTTCTGTGTTTGCTCTAGGTTTACGGTTTCTACGATGAATGCCTGCGAAAATACGCCAATGCCAACGTCTGGAAGTATCTGACAGATCTGTTTGACTATTTACCGCTTACCGCCCTTGTAGAGAACCAGGTACATATATGTATTATTAGGCGATTCGTTACGTATTGTCTGATACGCTTATTCACGCATTGCTCATTGCGATTGTCAGTGAGGTACATATTTGATTATGGATTCTATGCGCATATATTCGTTTGTCGTATTTGTATTGCTGCTGGGGTCTGGTAAGTAGTAGTTTCGTTCTGATTTTTATGCGCATATATTCGTCTGTCATTATTGTATCGCTGCTTGGGTCTGGTTAGTAGTAGTTGCTTGCTGATTTTTGGGCGTATTAGTCCGCTCGCTGTTATCGTATTGCTGCTGGGGTCTGGTTAGTAGTAGGTTCTTGCTGATTTTTGTGCGCATATGACCGTTTGTCGTAATTGTATTGCTACTGGATTAGGGTTAGTAGTAGTTGCTTGCTGATTTTTATGCGCATATATTTGTTGTCGTATTTGTATTTGTTTTAGTACTTCGTGCTGGCTCTTGCCCTAGTTGACGATAGGTCCCTTGTTCAGAACTTTCTCTCTGTTCACATAGTAAATTGGAACGCTTTCGCCATCTATTGGCGTATAATCTACTGTCGCATAGTGCAGCTACACTCCATACGGACTTCACTCCCCCCCCCCTCCAATATATATATATACATAACGTAGTTGCATCCTAGACTTCCCAGCGTGCATACACCCACTTCCCTTTCGCAGCGTTCCTCTTACGCGCTCTCGGACGCTGTGTTCCATCGCATAATCTACCTACATCCTCGTCTATCCTACCGCAGATCTTCTCTTTGAACGTATACTGTATTCATTTCCTACCACACTTCCACTGTCGCATACGCGTCATTCACCTACATCGTCTCTCTTCCCGTGTCTTGCTGCGCAGATCTTCTCTCTGCATGGAGGTCTCTCGCCCTCCATCGACACACTGGATCACATCCGGTCTCTGGACCGCATCCAGGAAGTGCCGCATGAGGGCCCTATGTGTGACTTGCTGTGGTCTGACCCGGATGATCGGTGTGGCTGGGGTATCTCGCCGCGTGGGGCCGGTTACACATTTGGGCAGGACATCTCGGAGACGTTTAACCACCACAACGGCCTGACTCTGGTCTCGCGCGCACATCAGCTGGTGATGGAGGGGTACAACTGGTGCCACGACCGGAATGTGGTGACTATTTTTAGCGCGCCAAACTACTGCTACCGATGCGGTAACCAGGCGGCGGTTATGGAATTAGACGATAGCCTCAAGTATACGTTGTAAGTCAAACTCCCGCGTGATGCCAGAGTGTTCATTGTGATGGGAGCGTGGGTGCTTGAATTTTTTTGCAGGGGATGTGAATGCGCACGCACAGCGCATATGCTTGCAATGGACCGTATCTATGTATTTGTTGTGTGGTACTTGGTAAGGCAATCCACTGTTTAGTGCTATTATGAATGTAGGTACGGGCTCACTTTTGTTGTTGGTAGGATTTCTGTAAGTGCGTCAGTCATGGTCTGGGGATTATTTCAGTGGAATATGATATCATGCGCAATGCGGCTAGTGGAACAAGTCAGCACAGTCGTACTTATATTCATTCTGATTGTTATATTGTATGATTTGTACCAACACAAATATCAACGTTTCATGGCTGTCCCATTGTATTCTACATATCCATCCGATATCATTTGCATGACAGTATAAGTGAACAGATTTGCTTAAATCGTATATTTTGAGTTAGGATGTGAGGCATGATTGAATTGTTAGTGCGAAAGTGTTTGTACCGTATCTGTATATTTTGCATGTACGTATGAACAGCATATATAGCTTTATATACCCAGCAACTGTATACATGTTTAGATATAGTTATATACCCGCAAACAAGAGTATTATGTTGTAATTACATACCATATTCTTACATATACTATCTATATATAGATATTATGTATGTATGTATCAATGTACCTATTTTGTTGCTGTTATCATCACCATATACAAGTAAATATACGTATACGTATACACATGTATGTATAAGTAGGCATGAACACGAAAAGGAATTTGGACAACTCGACAAATACTTGCATTTGTTTTAACATTTATAGAGGTAGATCAATGATCGTATGATCTCGTATGTGTGTTTTATATATATTTATTTATATATATATATTCTCTTACTCTGGAGAACTTGTTTCAGTATACGTTGTAAACAGACTATGCTTCGACTAGCTGTACATTGAAAACGTGGAGTAGTCGCTAAATGTACAAAGCATGTTCGTGTATCTGAATACCTATTTTGCTTCTCTGTATAGCAGATAATTGGCTAATGATGGTCATCCATTCGTCCAGGATACTCATATTTCGAGCACGCATGTGTATATATAGATAATTTTGCGTATTTTGGAATAAGTATCGTTTTATTCGTTCATATATACCTCCCAAGTTCAACATACATATGTATTCGCCCTGATGATATAGGATCCGCACATATCTATCGCATTTATATTTATTTATTGACGCGGCGTTGCTCGTAGTGCAAATTTGGAATCATCAATAACTTGCGTCTGTTTTTGGCAATATAGCTACGGATGTTTGTCAATCCGAGTCTTTTAATCTGCTTTTTTCTTTCTATCTATCTTAATGCAGCCTTCAATTCGATCCAGCCCCTAGAAAGGGAGAGCCTCACGTGTCTCGTAGAACACCCGACTATTTCTTGTAATCAAATAAAGAGTAATACGAGTATGCAGTCTTATAAATAAAAGTTTTGTCTGATATATCTTCTCTCGCATTTGTAATTTTTATCCGCGTGATCATCCCGTCCCGAGAGATGTTCTTATAATTTAATATTGTTCTTGCAAGTTGTAGGTGTAGATGTAAAGATAGTGCACCTTCGGCTATAAATTTGATTGGCATTCGAAAGAAAACTTTTATTTTTATGGATGAAAGTGTGTAATTTATTTTATAAAGGTGTGAGGAACTACGGTAAATATTTCACGCAGACAGCAAGGCCTCCTTGCGGTGCTCCCAGTATGCTCTGCGAATACCATCTAGATCCGACGAGAGTTTGTCGTACATATTAACCTGGATACATAGGATGGGCATAGTTCAGATGTACATAAATATTTATATTTATATTCATATGTATAGGTATATGCGTATGTGCATATATTTATATATGTATGTATAAGTATGTATATGTACATGTATATATATATATATATATATAAAGGTAAATATATATATATATATATATANATATATATATATATATATATATATATATATATATATATATATANATATATATAATATATATATATATATATATTTGTATATGTATGTATGTGTGTGTATGTAAGTTTGTATGTAAGTACATATGTATTTATTTATATATATATATATATATAATCGTATTTGAGATTTGAGGGCAGAAGATACATCCGTTACTACTGATTTGGTAGCGTCACATACATCCGCTCAGAATTATACAACCACTTTCAGAAACTGGCTTCTCGTGAGTACATATGACTGAGTTGAATAAACACGACAAATACTGTGGTCATCAATTGATACAAAGATCAAGCGTATGCTAGTGTGTGCATTATTCTACACAATGTATATGTATACCAATAGTATACATAGTTATCGCACACTTAACAATGATCCGGAATTGCTACATATATCATACCAATAGTATACATAGTTATCGCACACTTAACAATGATCCGGAATTGCTACATATACCATGCGCTACAATCTTACCGCTTCCTTCCGGCTCTCTTCCCTTCCCTGTGCGAATTCTTCTTCATATACTTTCGCCAAGGTAGCTGCCACGTACGGCGACCTGATACCTTTGTCCATCATCTATTACAGAGATGCAGCAAGCAATAGGAAATCGAGTTAGTATAGCACGGTGTCTGAGAATTGATTCTACATCAACCTTGAATGCACCCCCTTCGACTCGACCGCTAGATAATCCTATCTCTCACTACCTACAACACTGGTGTAGTAGGATCTCCCAGGTGTCTGGTATAGTGGGAAACCAGAGACCAGTTTATTTACAAGTATACAAAAGAAATGCAATCCTTATTACAAGGTGATGGCTTGCCGAACACGACATAGCACCAAGGTCAGGCCATAACATCTCAATTGTCTAAGAACCAAGCCAACTGACTTCCTACCGCGCAAGCCCGTTCTCGGTCAAGGGTGCACACAGTACACTGGTTTAAGAAAAGAATTCATAATGTGCGTACGATTGGGTAGCTCATGTAGTATACTGCTTTGTAAATAAATCTTGTACTCGCGCGCGAACGTGAACGCAGCCTCGCGATGAAGCATGACATATAGTCACTAAGCAAGTTTTGATACATGCCATCTGTATTCTGACCTCGAACGGTAATATATATATATAACAAGAATCTATACTACAAACAGTGAGATGCGACTCACTGCACTTCTCTACAAAATTGCACTTCCATGCGATGATATTGCACCCACCTCTTCTGCAAAGGTTTTCACCTCCGGTACGCTCGTCAGTTTCCCACAAAGCAGTGCACCCGTAAGGTAATTCCACGGACTTTCGTTATTGGGTGCGATTTTGATCTTATCGAGTGTGTAGACCACTTCTCTATCCATCACCTCGTTCGTGTAACCTGTAGGGAAGCCATATTTAGGGTTGAGATACACTTGCAATGAGATCATTTACACATTGTGTACAGCACAGAAATGAACACCAACTATTTCGAAGTAACGCTTGTAGAACCATTCGAAAAGATATGAGACACAGAGCTCGTTGCTTGATACAGGCCTATGAATTAAACACGCTGGAATAGAAGAACCTCGCGCGCACATTAGGGAAGAGACAAAATATGACGTACCTGTTGTGTTTGTTATCACGAAATGCCTATGATTCCAGGCAGAGTTGTTGCGCACGTCTTGATTGAGAAGAAGCTCGATATATTTCAACTCGTTGTCCCACTCGTTGAATTCTTTCAGCGCCCTGCGGTGTATCAAAGCAGAACAGAAAGGTAAGTCACCCAAGCGAAGCTGGGAAGCAAGCAGATACCAGCCGATACCATAGAGGTGACTGAAGCCTGGACCATTTGAGCATGTCGCCACAACGCAGCGTGAATACTCAAGTGCGCAAGCGACTGTGATAACACCCACACACATACATTGCAAGAAGCTTACATCACCAGAGGTGCCCACCTCATACCAACCACTCATCAGGGGAAGTGATATGTGGCACACACGCGCAAGCAGAATGCTACTGCCCATTATACTCGGTGGAATAACTTGTTGACATTCTGTATATCCGTCTATTGCATCAGGAACGACACATGAAAGTTTCAAAGCGGTGATTCTCCACGAGGTTGGGAGCACTGAGATGGATTCAGATGTCACTGCTCAAGGTTTGCAAGCTCGAACAAACGTATAGTAAGCTAGCGCTCCAACAAATGTATGGTAAGCTAGCACAGTTCAAGCTAGCACAGTTCAAGCTAGCACAGTTCGCCCATAAGTCACCGAGGCCACCATCCAGAACACCCACCGGGTGTGAATCCAACTGACAAGCGGACGTTTTCACAACCAAGTGGCCTAGGACTAGCTGTGGGCGTGACTCTCCACTGTGAGTGATGCCCGTGACTATGAATGTATGCGTAGCATACCATTGCCGATGTGTCCAGGCGTGGTAGTTCTTTGAGTCATCTTCCAGCAGTTCATTACAGTAGTCAATTTCCTCTGCCCCGTAGTTGAGTTGTTGTACCAGAAACCGACGGTGGTGCCAAATCTGATAATTCTTGACATTCTGGGCGCCCATATCCTATACACACGAACAGGACAAATTTGTATAGGCAGTCGTCAGCCCGCACAAATTACGAAACCCAACATAAACTCTCCAAACATTGCCGAGTGAACTCCGGAGAACCCTCCGCTAACATCCCCTGAGATACAATCGCACAGTAGATATTATAATCGAACAAAGCCGCATGAAGCCGATCCATGTGATATGAGGACTTGCATAACCTCACAGGACACTTAAACCTTACATACTGATGTGTAGCGAAGCTCGTTCCTCAGGTCCATATTAAGGGCGATCAGTATATCCCTTCTATACTGCCATGCGGTGTAGTTGGCTGTGTTGTGCGAAATAACGTCTGCGGAAGTAAACGATATAAGGTGTTTAGAAAGTAGATGCGCACAAGGTCAAGGCGATAAAGAATCTATCGATGGATAAGTGGCGAGGTCGCACACACGCTCATGAGATATTCTCAGACTACTTGGCTACAAAGTGAAACCTGGAACAAGGTAACAGAACCGTTTTATATATAAATATACATATATATATAAGTATAGGTATATATACATGTGTGTGTGTGTGCGTGTGTGTGTGTGTGTGTATGTGTGTGTGTGTGTGTGTGTGTGTGTGTGTGT
>NW_014040245.1:0-7145 GCF_001186125.1 Sphaeroforma arctica JP610 | reverse complement strand
TGTATGTATATATATGCATATATATATATATATGTGTGTGTGTGTGTATGTGTGTGTGTGTATAGAATGTATGTGTATATTTGTATGTATATATATATATAGAAGTATATAGTTTTATTTATATTTAAAATCATATACTTATATATATATATATATATGTGTGTGTATGTGTGTGTGTGTGCGTGTGCGCGCGTGTGTGTGTGTGTGTGTGTGTGTGAGTGTAATATATATATATATATATATATATATGGTATATATATGTATTAATCATGTTCTCTATATTGATAGTACTAAGTGACGAGATGTGTGCACGGTTGTGCATTGTACCACGGTATTCATTAATGGATGCGTTCGCCGAATCGTACGTATGGGTTAAGAGAGGAACTAATACAATGATTAAACTTTCTACATATTTTGTGATGAAGTACTCTTAAGTAGTCAAACCTTGTAAGGCCTGGCTGTCAGCCAACCAATTCTAAAGTCTGATATACGAATAGTGATAGAGGCTGATCAAATGATTGAGCGTCCGTCCAAACGTGCTGGTCTATCGGACATGATGAACGGAAAAGTTTGGGAGCAATAGACTGGTGTACACAGAGGATGCCAAAGATACATGTTCCAGTAGTCGCTTACTTAGATTAAAAAACAAGAAACTAATAGAGGAGCAAAAACCTCAACTACATTCCTTTAGTTCAATGGTAGACAACCAAGCAAGCCTGAACAAAGTTCGATCAAAAAATTGCTTCACCCCAGATGATGAGTAAGGTGTGGTTAATATTGCTGTTCATAACCGGCACTTGCTACCGTAAAGGCGACGGCGTATAACAATAAGAACTGACTAGATGTTTGAAGACAACTTGGAGGATACGGCGTTGATTGATTGCTCTTCGGTCCATGCGTTTATATACCCTATGGTTCCCGATGCTTACTACGCCCAAAAAGTGTTTTTGAGTTTTTACGTCGCAACCCGGCTGATCAAGAATATTGCTGAAGAAGTGCATATGAAGATTCTGTATTTCTCTGACATATCCCTTACAGGGATGGAACGAACGGCTTTCCTTATGCTACTTAGAACTGTATCTTCTATGGAAGAGGGGTTATACAGCGGGTGCTGACAAGATAGACCGCGCGGCATGCTTGCAGAAAGAGCGAGAGGAATTCCTACGAGGACGTGAATATGAACGATGTAAACTAGATCATAGGCCTGATCGTCGTAGAGATGGCCAAGATACACAATCCGAACGTCGTAGAGATAGATAAAAAAATAAAAATAAAAAAGATAAAGAAACAGACACATTGACTCGTGGACGTTCAACTTCTATATCGAAGCCTGCGACTACAGCTGGCAAAGCGGTTGATCAAGACAGAAACCTACAAATGACAAATCGCGATCTCGAGCAGCTCCGAATACTCCTGACCGTTCTCCAGCTCAGGATTTCTCCGATGTTAAATGCTATAACTGCATCAATTTTAGTCATTAACCTAGTGATTGCCCGGATGCTGAATTTGTTGGCGTGATAGCCCATTATTGGCGCCAAAAGGGTCCTGTTGTCCAAGCCCAAGTGGACTCTTCTGTCGTTGATTGTTATGCAGACGATGGTGCTCTACCTAACCTTATAATATATGAACTTGTGACTAATGGAGCCCTGTGCATATGAAATCTTTCGGAGGGGCAATAGTGGATCCACCGACTCAGTATTGTGTGGTGCATATCCTTATTGAAGTATATGATGACAAGGATATAGAAAAATACGAAACCAGCCCAATTATGTTTTATCTATCTGATGAGGCTCCAATAAACTGTCAGATACTTTTGGCTTAAGAGCACAGGGAGACCACCTTCTACATACATGGTGGTATTTATCAGCAACTTCCCCGGCCTTTGGGCGTAAGGTCCAGTATAACCCGCTGTCTGACGTTGTTATGGGACCAATACTTCCCCGGATAATGGACGAAGTTGCAGAAGTTGAGTTCCAGCGCAAGAATCGAGAAGCTCCTAGGGAGGTACACGAATATGACTTTAAAGAAATATATCTTTTGGAGCCTAGACTAAAGAAAATCTCAGCCCCAAGGATCCCACCTACATAAGCGAAGAATATAAGATACTGTCCGGACTATGCTTTCGCAAATGAAAATTTGATGTAGACCCCTATCCAATGCCCGCAGAAGAAGAATGTTTGGACCACTTGCGTAGTGCTGATATCCGTTCATCTCTTGACATGGCATGTAGTTTTAACCAGCTAAAGTATACCAAGCAAAACAGGGCTTTGTTAACCTGGATTACATTAGAAGGAAGAGTGTGGCAGCCTATTGCGGGAGTTTTTGGAGCGAAAATGATTACAAATGTGCTACAGCAAGCACTGGAGAACAAAACATTTTGTGGATGAAGGAGATGTAGCAAATAGAGGTAAAAGGGATCGTTATTCCAATTTGCATTGCTAGCCTATGATAACGATATCAGGCTTAAACCATCTAATAAAGTGTCGTTTGTACGCTATGAATGGCAGTCCATCGTATTCTATGGTCATTTATTAATAGATAGGCACAGCACTATTACTGCTGACCAGATAGACGCGAAAACAAGATTTGCAACGTCAGGAGATAAGGACGCTGTTCAAAGATTTGAAGCCACCCCTAATTGGTGGTCGACAGACATACATAGCTTGGCTTGATGCTGGCCCCATTAATCGACTTGCTGCAAAAGAATAGTCGTTTCGTTTGGACGGCGGCGTATAACTGCCTTTCATGCTGTATTTTTGGCGATTACAAACAGTATTTACTTCTTATCTCTGGACCCTAGTCATCACCTTCATTATAATTTTTATGCTAGCCAGATTGGTGTAGGATCTGTACTGTTTGTTAGGACCCCAAGGCAGGGAGAGAAGTCAACGGCTTAACCATCTACATGAAAGCAACCTCTAACGCGAAAGACTGAGCTTTCTTTTACGAAGGAACAACAGGAAGCGAAAATGTCAGTGACGATATGTTGGCTATAGCTAAAAAAGATAACGAACTTCATGCGGCTATTAGAATGAGCCGTGCCTTTTCGCGACTTACCGCGATATCTGCTAAGCAAGAATCTCCTTCCCTTCAACCTTATGATATAGAGGATGCTTTGCCATTACTTCATCAAAAACCTGTTGATGATTTTCCAATGATAACTCTACCAAAGCATAAGAAAAGGAAAATGAATCCTGGGGTATTTAAGGAATACCATAAAGTCCTTCATTGACAAAATGCCATACGTTTATCAACTGCGATAATATTACTTGAAAGTGAAGATGGCCAAGCTTTAGTCGATCCTGGGAAGATGGCTTCACGGTTAATGGAGTTGACCGATTGCTTTTAATCTCTTGCCGGGGTGCTAAATTTAACCCGGAAGGTACCTTGTAATTGGTCAGATAGCTGTAGGACAAGCATACGGTATATGTAAGAATGTAATGGTTACAATGCTTAATTATAATTCATTGAATGTACGGACTGATTGTCAGCCAATACTTGGTTTTTACCGGCCAGGTGCGAAGTGCCCGAATGACATACGAGGTATTCGCCTGTTACGACTAATAGAGAAGGTCAAAGCCCAAACCATACACATTCGACATATACCTGGAGACTTTAATTTTTGTATCCCGGATATGCCGGTTATTCTTGCGCCACTCATAGTGGCTGCTGTGTTTGTGTTTAGAAATGAATATATAAACGAATTACTGTTACATCGCCATTGGTTTAAATACGCTGTGGAGCTGTTTGGCTTGCCAACCTTAGATTTATATGCTAGAAAGGAGTGTCACTAACTGCCTAACTATACTGCTATTGATGGCGGTACTGTTGGTTGTAAGTATGGTTGTAAGTCGGTAGATGTGAATCTATCACACCTCTACTGTTTTATGGGCCCACCATGGGCTGACCTGGGAGATTTTTATGCAAGATTCATCCCGACGACAATAGCTATAGCTTTGGTAGTTGCGCCATTTTGGAAGACAGCACCATGGCTGCCGATATTTTTCACTTTGTTGGTAAAAGAAGCTCTAGCTCATCAAAGTGAAGATACATTCTTGGAAATCAAAATGTGCTTTTAAGATTGCCACCTTGGAACTACACTATTATAGGAAAACTTGCAACTGGTGATGTTAAAATTCACCTCTAGACTTTCTGGCGGCGCCTAGGTAGAGTTGGACCACCTCTTGCAGTTCATAAACCTTGCTGAATCTAGAACCTATAATGGACCTTTGCCCTGTGAGATCGAAAGTCCAAGCTGATGAGGTTGAGAAATTTGATAATCAACCCCAGGGCCCGGCTTATTACATACGCAGAAGACATCTATATCACGCAAGATGATCAATGTTTTTGGCACAAACAATAAAACCAAACATGTAGGAAGTAATACCACAAATTTTCACCACTATTAAGTGATTCAATACTCACAAAAGATCCGGATCTACAAGATGATCCTATCCTGGTAGACAATGAAGTTAACCAGGATTTAATACAGTCTGTTATGAATAACAAGGAGCAGTTCGAAGCTCATGACCAGTCTGATGTGAACAGAAAGGATATATTAGATACTCAAGATATGAATGGTAGTGAGATAAGGGGTAATACGAATGCCAAACTAGGGTACAGGCCAAAGGGGATACTAATCTGAACACACAAACAGTACCTTATTGCCATTGGGATGAAGTAGCAGATGATGAATTATTGACCCCAGAACAAGTTGACTTGTATTTGATGCCCGATGGATACATACACGAGGCATCGGTTGATATAGAACAAAACACAGATGCGAATGTGGTGCTACTAGGAATAGCTTACCGTCTAATTTGCTACTCAAGAAAACCAGCGAACTACAAAAACAGTTGTGAAGCGTACGGAGGTTCCAGCTAATCCCAACCCGGCGGTGATGCCACTTACCCTGGAAGAAAGGGTGCGATTTTTACATTCTAGGCAGTATGAGGTAAGAGAAAGAAAGCATGATTCCGAGCATGTTTTACGTTGTATTTGGACATTGCACAAAGGCAAAAGACATCTTCAGGCGCAACGTTGGTCTAGATAAATTATGGAGACACTGGGTTGTGGTTTCCCATAGGTGTTGTTGAATTGTTTAGGGGTACATGCCCTAGGTGTCCTACCGAAGGAGCGACCTATGGACCAAAGCCAGGACTCCGCTTGGCTCCGAGCATGTTTTACATTGTATTTTGTCATTGCACAAAGGCAAAGGACAGATTCAAGCGCAACGTTGGTATAGAAGTTATGGAGACATTGGGTTAGAGTTTCCCATAGGTGCTATTGAAATGTTTAGAGGTACATGCCCTAGGTGTCCTACCGAAGGAGCGGCCTATGGACCAAAGCCAGGACTCCTAACTCAACCCCCACGTGCTTTGTTCCTGGGACAAGTACGCAATGTGGATTATAAGGTGATAAAACAAACTGCTCAAGGCTATATGTATCAGCTATGGTGTATTGGTATATTTCACGGTAGTTTTATAATGATCTTGCAGCAAGGACCAGAACCGTGGGCGTGAACAGATACTTATGTTGTAGATAAAGATGGGTCATTCAAAAGTAAACCTTTCTTCAATTCTATGACAAAAACAGTATCAGACGACACATGGTTTGTAAAGGTAGCCATGAGGATGTAAGGTGATGGACGATTTTCGTTCTCGGTTGCTAGGAATAATTACGAAGATACGTAAGATCTCTATTGTTGGGAGTCCTGCTTTACGGTGAATACGGTTACTAATATTCAATCACTTAAATCTATTACAAATAGATCCTTTCATCAATCGGTACATCGTTTGTTAGAGATTATTAATAATAATGGAGTAAATAAAGACGATGAGGAGCTAATATCCTTGATATCAGGTATGTGGTGAAAATTGAGAACGAGATCGTATGCCACAGATTTCGCAAAATGCACAGGCTAACAAACACCGATACGATGCACCAATGATAGCTGTAGGTCGTGAAGTACGATATAAACTCAAACCTACACCTTTCTCGGATGCTACTATGTGGAGTTCTCTAGCAGTTTTTATAGCACTTGACCCACCAGTTTATAAAACTCAAACCTACACCTTTCTCGGATGTTACTATGGGGAGTTCTCTAGCAGTTTTTATAGCACTTAAACCGCCAGTTGATATTTTCAACATGACTTAAGAGGATTTCGTTCGCCAATGTCTGAATAAAGGTCCAACTGGTAAACTTAATTCGGCCATGAAAAATGCTTGTAGATTGGCATATAGTGCGGAGTATCGTGCATCTCAGATCCTTGATTGGAAAACCAAGCATGAGGCAACAATACCTACTGAGTGCCGGTTAATTCAACTATATCTTCGCAATGGGGGGTGGTATTGTAAGTATGAATTTTGCACCTGAGTATACCTTCAAGACTAAATATTTAATTCCTTGTACGCATGTGTATATTTCAAGAATAACGACTAAAAGACTTTTTAAGATAAAATGTCTCATGTGTCTGAATTTTAGCCTTTCAGTTAATTTGGAGGCTGGGGGGTCATCTTTTAGAACTTGGTTCCATGTCATTGAACGGTCCTTTCTACAGCACTCCATGATATGGAACATACCTGAAATGCTGGGGTGATTGTAAAACTCTACCGTCCTAGACCTTCCCCGGAGTTCGGATCAGTCCTGGAAATTGGGCCTGTCCTAATACTAGCTCTTTGTGGGCAGGACTACTGATTATCCAATCTGATAAATATATCTTAATATTATCTAAAGATAATAATCTAAGACTATAGACTGACTATGAAGAATCATGTAACAACGAGCTACCTCCAGTATTAGCGATAAACTATCAAAATGCTATGCAAGTGCAGTCTGCAGGCCACTTTACCACTGTAAAGTGGTTGGATAGAATCATTCGAATAAAACTGACATGAAGATACAATTATACCGACCACTGTCATACAAAAACTTTTTTTTGAATACATAACTATCCTCCACTCTCCACGTTTTTGATTTTCGATTAAAAATCAACATTTAGATTAAATCAAATAAGTCTCCGATTGGAATTTCAAAAAGTATGTACAAATTCGGATTTTTTCGAATACATTAAAAATGTCTCAGTTCGTGGTTGATTTTTGAATACTGTAGTGCGCAATACATTATAACCCCGTCCGGAAAGGTG
>NW_014040246.1:81873-90076 GCF_001186125.1 Sphaeroforma arctica JP610 | reverse complement strand
TATAGTTCGGAGATTATAAAATTTAGTTTATAATATCCTACATCTACTAATGTCTCAAATAGGTCCAAGTAGATGAGTCATACCAAATACTCAGGCTATTGGAGCCATCAAAGTGCATTTAGAACACTTTGGAAATATTGGAAAAAGAGCTTGTATTAAATTATTTAAAATACAAATAAAAACCAATGTATTATCTCAATTGATCTTGATATTTTAGACTGACCGGAGGCCGTATTTCTACAATATCGTGTTCTTAAGCCTATTTCACGCATACACGTGTATTTACATAGCTTTATAGCGATCCCTTACAGGTGATAGTATGGGTGTAGTTGGCCTTAAACCTTTGATAGAACCCCTCCTAGTCGTAGTACCAATCTCGCGATTTATAGGAACAGTGGTAGTAGACGCAAGTTTTTGATACATTCGCATGCGCAGACGCATGCATCGGAGATTGTATTAGAGCGCAGTTATGTTAGTTTCCTACAACAATGTGCATCGTCAATCCACAAGCTGCAATCTTCAGATAACGGTCGCACTAAAGTTGTCCTCGTATTCGACGGATATAGAGTCAACGGAAAATTGGTGAATGTAGCAAGAAGTCAAGATCGAAAGGAACATCTACAGAAAGTGCATGCGTTTATGGCAGGAACTATTTCTAAAAAGGACTTCGACGAAGTCAAAATATGTAGGGAAGCTGTTGGAGCTTATAACATCGAATGTGCGCAAATGCGGATGTTTTTATGCATTGATTTGGGTGTGAAGTATATTGTTGCCCCGCAGGAAGCGGAGCAACAAATTGCGTCTCTACAGGCTGAAGATGGTGCGGATTATATTGTTGCTTACGATACAGATTATGTCGTATTAGGATGCGATAATTTTGTTGTTGATTCACGCTGGCGCACAGGTAGTGCGAAGGTTTTATACAGATCATATTGCACTTAAGAAGCGGTATCAGCAATACTTAATGATGTCGGTCGCACAATCACACATAATCAACGGGGTTTTCTCGAAGCTGTTCGCACTCTTGGTTTTGACAGAGTTATACTTTTAGCAACACTTCTAATGACAACTGACTACTGCAATAATACAGGCATGCAGCCTAGAGGTCTTTGTAACCTATTGGAAAGCAAAGGGGCCAACGCTAGTATACGCGAAGGTTTAGTACTCGCCCGTAACGGTAACGAACAAAAGATAGAGCAGGAGATGTTGGGTATACTCCAGACAAAGGGTCAGCCCGTCTTTAGTACGATATTGAATCGCTTCATACCCTTCCTTGACAACGTGCACGAGCAGAAGAGGCGGCTATTGGATTTAAGTGAATCACAAATAAGAATCAAAACATCTTCATCAATCTATCAGATGAATGAACACGACAGACTCTGCTGGGTTAATGGCTCATAGTGGCTATGTGTCTGGAGTGAGAAGATCGGCTTACCACAATTACTATACGAGTCGTGCAACTTTGAGGCTGATATGATCGACTTTCAGTCATGGATTGCTGTCAAATTAAAACAATATGCAAGAGAAAGGTCCATTGTCATCCCGAAGGCCTATGAGACTAAAGTAAAGCTAGTCGAATATCTGACATGCAATATGATTGCTCGTAAATCAGTCATTAAGAAGGAACTCATACCCGAGTCTCCAAAGGCACTTTTAGCTGCAAGGTTGGAGGTAGAAGAGGAAGTGAGACTACAATTTAGTGGACAGAAGTGTGTGATATATGATCAATCACATATGCATTCAAGGACTGCTTGGATGAAGATAAGAAATTTCAGTGGAAGAATCATTTTGCTGTTTCCAATAGGATTGACGCCATCAGCACTCAAAACATTCAGTCCGTGTCACAATCATGTTGATTGTGTACACGTGCGTGCAGTGATCGAATGGTTAGTAGAGATATGTTCCGTAGGTTCTACAGACGGCACAAACAGCTGGATAAAGAGGTCTAAAGGCGTCAAAGTCAATGACAATCACCCCTTAATTGAGTTAGTACAATATTACACAAAACTAAGGCGTGATTTATTGTGTACGCAAGTGCGGACACAGTTCAATCCACTTACATACAAAGACAGGAGGCTGCTACGAGAACCCCCATGCGCTGCTGAAATGAATCTTCTACTGCGTACAGAGAAGAAAAGATCAAATCAAACAAATACAAAAATCGAGGACTTAAGATTGATGTAATACTCAACATATATACCGATGAACTGGACTGTTAATTTTACTAACCTAACCAGCTAGTATCTACTACGTCGTCAATAGCCACAGGTAGGGTCGAGCGACAACGAAACACTAAATAAAATCCCATCGGCGAAAACAGTACTGAGAGAATTATATATAGGCAATGTCTCAGCCTCACAATCCCTCAGAGTATTGCTGTTTTCACGAGGCATACCTAACTTTACCAAACGACTCATTTCGTTTACTTACTTCAAATTTCACGATACTTAGACTTAACCTAGGCGTTTAATTACCCTAAGGCGTTAATATCGCCTTGATAGACCGAATCTTACACATTTTAAAGTTAGCAAAGGTATTAATTACTTAGACTACTTGAACGTAAAGGTAGATAACTACCACGAAATTTTAACTAAGCATAGTCATTCCTTAAGTGAAAAAGACTGAAGTCATAAGTTAAGATTATGACAAAGAAAGACAGTACACCTGCAAAGAAACGCAAAGCTGAACGTAAGAAGGTGGAGAGAGAAGCCGCTAGCGCTGCAGCAGTTACTGCTGCCGCAAAAGCAACCGCCGCCGCTGCCGACACGTTTAAACGCACCGTAGCCGAAGCACTTTTCTCCAACAATAAGAGTCAACAGGAAAATGCTTCGGATAAGGATATAGCCACTCCGATTAAGGAGACTACTCCTACAAACAGAGCCCGAGGGCCAACTATTGCTTCAACTTTAAAGCTTGCATTTATAAAGCCAAGATGTGAAACAAGGGACACGTCTCAAGACGCCCCAACCAATTCTTCTGACGAAACTCAAACAGAAAAGTCCCCAATTATAGGGGACAAAGACGAATCTCAGAAGGTACCTATACTGGAATAAGAAGAGGGGGCAGGCTCAAGTTTCAAACCAAAACCACTGAACCATCGCGCATAAGTAAGTTAATTACTGAAAACACTGATCTTAAGAATCAGTTAATTGCCCTTATGAATGAAATGACTGTTGAACATGTAGATCGAATGTATAGATAAGGAAAACATACACACACTTACGCGAGCATGTTTCTCCGGGAATTACTGAAGCCCTACAGAAGTGGACAAAACGTCGACATGCAATTACGCCCGAAACGCGTAAAGATTCGAGCGCTAAACCTGTGGCATATGATCCAGATGTGCTCAGCGTATCTATACCTTACGAGGTACTACCACCAGAACTTCAGGCTAATTACTTGCCTGTTCTGACACCCGGCCGTGAGTCACCCGTCCTTGAGCGTATTATAGACCCAGAGGTAGGTAGAAATACTCCACCACCTTTACCCAACTGGGATGACAATCGTAAAACTGGGTATGTTATCCAGACGCATGAATCACCTAAGATTATAATACCAACTACTATCCGAGGTACAGATCACCGAAAGGCCTCGACCATGGACTTTACAAGGGGTAATAAACACCCCCGTAAACGTGTTAACGATGTCGAATTTGATCGCTTCGATCGCACAGCATTACACCAGCCTGCAGAGGATTTCTACTCTGACGAGGTGCCCGAACTTAATAAATCGGTCGATGATTATACCATTAAAATGGAAATCACCCACGATGCGCATCATGTTGACGATGTATCATATTTTGCACATATAATTGCGATTAAGCAAAAGCGTATCGATCAGCTACTTCAGGCCCAACATGGGCAAGACCACAGGAATAACTAGAAATACAAGGGACAGATCAGTCGACTTAAGTCGAACTGAGATACCAACAGCAATCAGGTCGAGTTTATAAACAACCATGACCTCGACACGCTAACCCGTACTCTTAATGCGTTTACGGTCATGCTGGAGACGAATGATATCGCACCCCAGCAATGGATTTCCGCTTTAAGGCAGTCGTTTGACCCTACAGGAACAAGATACTTGATCCTGCAGCGACACCAGCATGATCTAGACACTTGTCGTGATTGGCCAGCTGTGTGTTGGTTGGTTACGTCCTTATTGAGCAAGGACATGCGAAGTCCAGGATTGAGTTCAATCTTAACTGAACCAGTTGAGAATACTCCTATTCAGAGTTATATTCTGAAACTTGATGCTGACCTTAAACGTCAAGATATAACAAAGGACAAGGTAGAGCGATGTTTTTTTTGTAAGAACATAGGGAACAACGACCGTGAAAGTCTGTACACCGAGTTGCGACTTAAATACGCTACTGAGGCTCGAGACAAGGGACATGGAACAAAGTTTCATATATCCCGACTTACGTGGGAACAGTTTTATGATACTGTATCCACTCTTTCCCCCGCACACCGAGTAACCTCGAAGGGAAAGGCGGTAAATACGAAACCGCGCGAGCACGTTGATCAAGGATACCTCTCACGCCAGACGTCAGATGATAAACCTCATCAGACGCGTCCTAACCAGGCACGTGCTCGTGACGCTACTCAATCAACGCGACCCAATAAACGGGCACGCGCAGAGGCGAAGGACAAGGAACCTTCATTTAAGGAGATTAAGAAATGTGCTCATGACATGTACCAATTGACCCCTAATGATTATTGGAATAGCAAACATGCACCCACCTGTACACACTTTCTTACTAAGTGTGACAAGTGTGAGAAGACCAATGGTTATCACACCAAGTCTTGTGACAAAAAGCCCGACATTAAGTTGGTGTGAAAGTACTACCAGGTACAATCGTTACAAAGGAAATACAACGACTCTTTAGACGTGCGTGTAAGAATACCTGTATATTGCAATGGAAATAGAGTCCTTGCATTGATTGATCCTGGTTCTGAAATTTCATGTATATCCGACCGCTTTGCATTAATGAAAGATATCGAAAGGCGCACTCAAACTACACCTAATCTTAGCAGATGACAAAAACTTCTAAGTGCGATACCATGGCCACAGATGTTAAAATCAAAGAGGAATTTCTGTAAAGAAACATTTGTAAAAAAATATAATAATAATAAAAACAAATAACCGATATGTACATCTTGGGTTTTAAAAAAAGCACAAAGAAGTATAAACGGGTCAAATACATATATGTCAAGTTAAAAATAGTCAAAGGCTAAAAAATAACAAACATCCGACTCAGACTGTCACAGAGTGTAGCCTGTCACTATGTATGTATTTTAATTTTTCAAAGCCTTCTCACTTGCTCCATCAGTCTCTCTCCAAGCCTTCAACTCTTCTTATCTTGTATGTTAAAAAAAAATTCTTTTGTTTAAAACAATTTAACGTAAACGCACATATCATTTTTAAACGTTATAACGGTTATAAGGTGATGAGATGAGCCTATCTAAGTTCTTTTTATAGAACTGGTTCGTATGGTAAAATCTGTACACACTTAAATGTTTAGACCCGCAAGGTGCACCTATGAGAATACAAAGGGCCGTATGTGGTATAAAAGCTGAACGTAAACGTATATTTATACTATTTATAGAAGTTTTAACGAAAAACGGTTTGAGGTTAACTACACAGAACAGCACTCTACTCTTTCTAGAGTATTATTACTAGTAGTACATAGTAATACTACTCTCTTTCTACTCTGGGCGAGAAGCAACTAGAGAGAAGAGCTACATAACATTTTAAAAATATTGAATCATACTTTATTAGTCCTTGCTTTCGTTAAATCTTTTGTTACTCTAAATAAAGGTGCACTTCGCCAGTCTGTTCTGAGTGCCCTCTCTAATAGTCTGTTAGATATAGAGTCATAGACTAAAATTATAAAATATATATAATAAATCTCCAGTAATTATCAGGAGTCCTGTATTCCCGATTCCTGGGAATCCTGGCCTGCCTTGCCCCCCCTACTGGGTTCTCAGTTTTACTCACTTCTGTGAGCTTTTGAAGGCGGCCTGCTCAGTGCTCAGCAAAAAGAATAAACAAAAGGCTTTTTTAATAAATAAAGTAAAAGGCTTTAAAAAAGTTAAAAGCCCTGGACCGGGGGGCGAGGGCTGAAGCCTGAAAGCCTCGGTCTCCTGGGAGCCTACTCTACTCTCTCTCGTAGTAGTAGTAACCCGTCAGCCCCTTCTGGGATCACCGGATCAGTAGGAGCTGGGACTTGGGACTCGTCACTCGAGAGTCGAGCCTCGGTAAACTTTTCGCAGGTCCGTATGTTTTCGATATATAAAAACAAAAACAAAATTGGTGTCTGATGACTGATTTCTCCGTAAATCGTTCGACCAATTTTATTTTATTTGGATAGCTAGCACAGACTGAGCTCAAATTTTGAAATTACCGAAGTTCGAGGATCGTTCACGTTTTCTTCTCTCTAATCAAGTACGAACTTCTGAAATCCCCGAGTCTACAAGTTAAACCCTTAAAAAAATCGATCATCGATCATCGATCTGAGGCCCTGATGACCCATACGCTTTTTTTGCTTTTTTTCTTCTTCAAATATTATATCCACGGCCAACTAAAAATATCAAGAGACTACAGAAACAATCACAAATGAAACATTATGAATGAAATTTTAAATGCCTCCTGCGAACACTATAAATACAGCATCTGAAATTGTTGAAATAGAATAAAAAATAAATAAAATCGCCTCACTCCAAAATGTACACTTCTATGATTCAAACGATAGCGGTAGTGGCTTCCCTAGCTGCATACTCAGTCGATGCAACTGCAACTCGACGAAGTACGAAGAAGCTAACACAGGGTACCACCTGGACACTCGAGGCATGGGGATATGAAGACACCAGCAATGGCTACATGATTGACATCGATCTACAGACGAAGTCAAAGGACTATGTCAAGTCTCTTGTAGACGGAGGACAGTATGTGGTGTGCTATTTCAGTGCCGGCACAGCCGAGGATTGGAGACCAGACTATCTCGATATGATGGAGTATGCTTCAAAAGATAGCCGATACCCCGGGGAGTACTGGATGGATATCACACAGTGGGAGGATTTCAAGCACTTAATCAAGGCCAGAATGGAGGAGGCAGTTGAGAAGGGTTGTCACGGAATAGAACCTGACAATACCGACGCATACGAATATGGTAGTGACGCCGTACCAGGCGAAACCAAAGACAGTTTAAAGCCATATCAAATAGATTACATGCGTTGGATGGCAAATACCGCCCACGAATTGGGTCTAGAGATTGCACAGAAGAACACCGTTGATTTGATCCCTGATCTGATTGACGTTATGGACTACGCGATCAACGAGTCTTGTGCAAAGTTCTCAAAGAACGCATACTGCAGCAATTATGAAGCATTTGTGAAGCAGGATAAGGCCGTGTTCGGGGTTGAATACAACACTAACGGTGATTGCAGTGATGCACAGTCTGAAGGAATCATGCGAAAATACAAGAACTCGAATGGCAGTCAATGGATGGATTGCAAAATTAGTACGAACTAGACCACCACCGCGATTTATGGAAGCCTTTACACAACAACACAACGTATCATACAATCAGACCATTTATCGAATAAAAGTACAATGCATACTTGTTCATACTGTCTTAAGTTAGTGTGTGACAGTGCAATAGTTAAGCAGAACACAATCATCGGTTAGAAGCCAGTCATATCGGGCCCGCGCACGGGACATTTGATTAATAAGTAAAAATACATCAAGAACACCATACCACTAAAGATCAAACCGACTATATCACTAGTTGACAAAATTTATCGCTAGGTAGTAGTAAGACATTGATCTCATACACACATATATAGAAATATATATAGAAATATAGATCAATATATATATCAACATATATCTAAGTATATCGATACACATATATATGTATCTTCGTCTACTATCTAGCGAGAAATTTCTTATATCTTCAACTAGAGAGATAGTGGGTGTGATCTTTACACACACACACATACACAAACACACACATATTATAAATATACAATATTCACATACATACAAACAAACAAACAAACAAACAAACGATATATATATATATATACATAGATAGATATTTATATATATATCTTTATATATTTCCATAAATATATATACTTATAAACACATACATACATACATATAAAAATATACATATATATATATATATATATATATG
>NW_014040246.1:74252-76972 GCF_001186125.1 Sphaeroforma arctica JP610 | reverse complement strand
GGTCAAAAAGCGAGAAAGGAAGAACGGGTCAAAACATTAAGTTAGCATAACATATAGTTAATGTTTCTCAGGCGGAGAAGTTAAGCGTTCTCGGTTACCCTGTGAGTTTTGGGCTTAGGTCCAGTAGGTCCGTGGTGATCGACTGGACGTTTCTTGCGCTTCAGTGTCTTAAGCACATATGAAGGATGAGCATTAAAGCTCGGAATAAATGCTGTAGGCGGATAATTTTTGATTTCCGTGCCTTCAGACGATGGAAACATGCTATCTTAATTAGTTTGTGACTTATGCAGGCGTTTACGCCATTTTCGATTAAAGGCTTTTAAATAATCTTGATTATCGAAAGCATCTGAAGTCAACTCAGCTATTGTACCGTCGATAAAGCGTATACGATAGTATGTATAGCCTCCCTTATCCGTTCTCCATATAATGTCTTTAAATTCAGACCGATTAAGAGGGGCATTGAAGTCATGTCTTTTTGCGAGTATAATTTTTGTAGTCGAAATACGACTTGTGCCTATATTAAGCGCACTAGAACCTTCGGGGTTGTTTACCTCGTACGTTCTACTTTTAGTGTCTTTTACAGAGATTAGATATGTACCTATCCATTTAGATGTTAATACAGTAGCATCGGAATTACTTTAACGGATGTTAACTATGTCACCAACCTGATACTCTGCTATCTTTTTGGTAGTGTTCCAACACTTTTGCCTTTTTAATAAGGCTATATTGCGTATTTCTCGCAAGCAAGGATATATAACGTTATAAATAGGTTGTACCTTTTCTAACCATGGTAACTCATGGTGATCCGGTTCGTCCTTGTTAAAGGGGATTTGTAACTCACTATATCTGCCACGAAAATAGTGCGCGGGTGTATTCCCTGTAACCAGATCAGCACACTCGTTCATTTGTGTTTGTACCCACTTAAGGTGGTACGGCCAATCATCTGCATCATCCGTTAACGCAGTACGCAAGAAGAACTTAAGTCTTCTACGGCGCGTTTCATTCGCGCCTTGCGTTTGCGGTTTATATGGCACACCTCTCTTATGGCATATGCCGGATACGAGTACTAGTGATTCCATTGCGACATCGCAGAACTCACTACCGATATCAGTGCACATATTACCTGGCCACCCGTGGTCAGCAAAGACTTGGCAACATAATTCTGCCACGGTCTGCGTATTCTTATCTTTTAATGGATAGAGCAAGTTAAACCGTGACGCCACATCAAAGAGGTGGCATACGTAACGGTCGCCTGTGTGCTCGGACATGGGCAGGTCAACCAGATCTGCGCCATGGAACATCTTCAGTCACACTCTTAAGCGGTGCGAACCCATAGCGCTTGATCTGATTGAGATCACAGTCTGTACATGACTAATATACCCTGTCAACTAAAGTTGCCAGCTTAGGGTGCGCGATCCCATTTTGCTTAGCATCTTTAAGTGCGTCTACTACGTTCTGGTGCTTCAGCTTATGGTTTTGCGTCAGCCAAGCAAGATTATTTTTTCATTCTGCTTTTCCAGAATAAAGATAGAGTGTTGAGAATCCACTTGCGTGGTCTCTAAGTCTGTAGTGTTTCCAGACTCTTGTCCTTCTTTTGCATGAGTGTCAAGTGTGCGCTCATGTGCGTTAGATACACCTGGCCTATTAAATAGTCGCATTATATGTGTATACGCTTCAGGATTTATTATTATTAATCCCTTTAAAAATAGGGTTTGAAAGACCTCGGGCTTGGACTTTATGTTATTAAACAGAGTCCCAGCTAGAGACTGACGCTTCTTAACAGTAGTGACATTAGTAGATTGTATTTCTTGTGCACCGACTTCAATTACTGTGTTGCCTTTGAACTGTTTATCGTTCAATTGGGTCTCAGAAGAGGTCCATTTGATTGTTCCAATGGAACCTATACGACATATTATAGTATGTCTCCAGGGCGTCTTCTGGACGGCTCGGGCACCCTGATATAGGAAAGTATCTACATCCCTATATAAATATATTGGCTCGCATTGTATCATGCTTATTAATTTATTGAGCCATGAATCTTTACTCCGTAATGGGCAACACAACGGGATGGTAGCTTTCTGTATATGAACATAATTTAATAGCTGGGCAGTTAACTGCCATGGTGGATTATCCCACGCATTATAATTGGAGAGCTCTATTTGAAAGGCGTCTCCCAAAGGATGATTTATTGTCCTGTAATTCGATAGTTGTGCATTATGATGTGCAGCAAACATATCTATGGTATGTGGCCCTAATATCTTTTGAACCAGTTCAACCCACCTGGGGTTACATTTCCAGTCAGTGGCTAGTAACTCACGTACGGATTTATTAAAGTCCGGTACGAAGCGTGATAACATATCCGGTAAATGGTTATGTATTCCTGGCAGATGTTTTATATCAAAATGAGACTTTGATATTGTATCATGCCAGCGACTCAGTAATTGTGAGTCGGGTTTCATCTCTTTCATATATTGAAGAGATTTCTGATCACATATCAGCGTAAATGCTGTTCCGTATAAGTAATCTCGGAAGTGTGTTAGAGCTGCCACTATGGCTAATAGCTCTTGTTTAACAGTTGGGTAATTCAACTGTGAAGCATTCATTGCTCGACTAAAGAATTGTATATATCTAGGTTTGCTATCTATAACCTGATATAATACTCCTCCTAAGGCTCAGTCGTAGGCGTCCGTTGCTATTTCAAACGGCGCGCCATCGACTGG
>NW_014040246.1:57914-62169 GCF_001186125.1 Sphaeroforma arctica JP610 | reverse complement strand
AGAGTGGAGTCGCGAGCACGTGTATGTTGGGGTCTCTCGTTTGAGGTCTGCCTGGATACGTATCCGTGATCGGTGTGCTCCCGCGGCTTCTTAACAACCATTTTTCCCTTCGATGTTACTCGGTGTGCGGGGGAAAGGGTGGATACAGTATCATAAAACTGTTCCCACGTAAGTCGGGATAGATGTAACTTTGTTTCATGTCCCTTGTCTCGAGCCTCAGTCGCGTGTTTACGTCGCAACTCGGTGTACAGGCTCTCACGGTCGTTATTCCCTATGTTCTTACAGAACACGTGAATAACCAGGAACTCGTACCATCGTTGTGCCTTGTCCTTCGTTATATCTGGACGTTTCAGGTCAGCATCTAGCTTCAGAATATAACTCTGCATGGGCGTGTTCTCAACTGGTTCAGTTAAAATTGAACTCAGTCCTGGGCTACGCATGTCCTTACTTAACAGGGATGTAACCAACCTACACACAGCTGGCTAGTCACGACAAGTGTCTAGCTCATGCTGGTGTCGCAGCAGGATCAACTAACTTGTACCTGTATGGTCAAACGTCTGCATTAAGGCA
Organism: Sphaeroforma arctica JP610; assembly: GCF_001186125.1. Classification (NCBI taxonomy): domain Eukaryota; class Ichthyosporea; order Ichthyophonida; genus Sphaeroforma; species Sphaeroforma arctica. The sequence goes on along the minus strand of NW_014040246.1, from coordinate 61,599 downwards.
GATATCCATTGCTGGGGTGCGATATCATTCGTCTCCAGCATGACCGTAAATGCATTAAGAGTACGGGTTAGCTTGTCGAGGTCGTGGTTGTTTATAAACTCGACCTGATTACTGTTGGCATCCCAGTTCGACTTAAGTTGACTGATCTGTCCTTTATACTTCTGGTTATCCCTGTGGTCTTGTCGACGTTGGGCCTGAAGTAGCTGATCGATACGCTTTTGCTTAATCGCAATCATATGTGCAAAATATGATACATCCTCAACATGATGCGCATCGTGGGTGATTTCCATTTTAATGGTATAATCGTCGACCGATTTATTAAGTTCGGTCACCTCGTCAGAGTGAAAATTCTCTGCGGGTTGATGCAGTGCTGTGCGATCGAAGCGATTAAATTCGACTTCGTTATCACGTTTACGGGGTTGTTTATTACCCCTTGTGAAGTCCATGGTCGAGGCCTTTCGGTGCTCTGTTCCTCGGATAGTGGTTGGTATTATAATCTTGGGTGATTCATGCGTCTGGATAACATATCCAGTCTTAACTGGTTTCCGACGATTGTCATCCCAATTGGTTAAAAGTGGCGGAGTATTTCTACCTACCTCTGGGTCTATAATACGCTCAAGGACGGGTGACTCACGGCCGGGTGTCAGAACAGGCGAGTAATTAGCCTGAAGTTCTGGTGGTAGTACCTCGTAAGGTATAGATACGCTGAGCACATCTGGATCATATGCCACAGGTTTAGCGCTCGAATCTTTACGTTCTTCGTTCGTAATTGCCTGTCGACGTTCTGTCCACTTCTGTAGGGCTTCAGTAATGCCCGGAGAAACATGCTCGCGTAAGTGCTGTGTATGTTTTCCTGATCTATACAATCGATCTACATGTTCAACAGTCAAGTCTTTCATAGGGGTAGCTAACTGATTCTTAAGATCAGTGTTTTCAGTAATTAACTTACTTATGCGCGTTGACTTAGTAGTCTCGGACGTAGATTCAGGTTTGCCACTTGAGCTTGCCTCCTCTTCTGATTCCATAATAGGTTCCTTCTGAGATTTGTCTTTGTCCCCTATAATTGGGAACTCCTTTATAATTGGGAACTTTTCTTTCTGAGTTTCGTCAGAAGTATGGGTTGGGGCGTCTTGAGACGTGTCCCTTGTCTCACTTCTTGGCTTCGTAAATGCAAGCTTTGTAGTTGAGGCAATAGTTGGCCCTCGGGCTCTGTCAGTGGGAGTAGTCTCCTTAATATGAGTGGCTACATCCTTATCTGAAGCATCGTCCTTTTGACTATTATTGTCGAAGGTAAGTACTTCGGCTACAGTGCGGTTAAACGTATCAGCAGCGGCAGCGGTTGCTTGTGCGGCAGCGCTAGCGGCTTCTCTCTCCATGTTCTTCTTTTCAGCTCTACGCTTCTTAGAAGGAGTATTGTCTTTCTTGGTCATAATCTTAACTTATGACTACTAGCCTGTCTCTTAAGGACTAGCTTGGACAAGATTTTTGTGTGGTAGTTAATCTACCTTTACGCTTAAGTAGTCTAAGTAATGAATACCTTTGCTAACTTTAAAATGTGTATGATTCGGTCTATTAAGGCGATATTAACGCCTTAGAGTAAATAAACGCGTAGGTAAATTCTAAGTATCGTGAAAATATCAAGGTAAATAACCGAAATGAGACCTTTAGTAAAGTTAGGTATGCCTCGTGAAAACAGCAATACTCTGAGGGATTGTGAGGCTGAGACATTGCCTATATATAATTCTCTCGGTACTGTTTCCGCCGAAGGGATTTTATTTAGTGTTTCGTTGTCGCTCTATTAGAAACTATGGTATGTTTCATTGGGGCGAATCCGAGATACTCATAAAATCCTATCTTTAGAAGAAAAGAAGAAAAAATACTCTTGATGTCCTTAGTTATTGTCTTAACCAATAACTTACCACTTATCAAGAACTACCGACTTAGCCTTCATCAGACTGGCACATCTGGTTGGCTGATCGGAGGATCAATTAGGTAACGTCAATAGTCCCTAGAAACCTATATTCGGTTGAGTCATCTAGCTACCGAAGTATTCAGATATAAATAAAGTTGGAAAGTAAATATAGTTCTATTAATAGAACTAGACCAATTCTTATGTTTGGTATTTTACTGGGGCCTATTAATGGCCTCGTCCAAATATCTGATATGCAAAATGGAAAAGTTATTAACTAATAAACCCCTTTAATACCATTTAGGAAACTTAAATGAAAATACTCAGTCAGTCTTATGAGGTACATGCAAAAAAGGAAATTTCAAGAAAGGAGAGGAACACATCATGAATTCGAGAAGCGTTTGATTGAGTTGGTCGGTAAGGTTAGAGAAGCTGGTTTTAGTGTGAGTCAGGGCTTGATCGTCACGAAAGGGAAGGATGTGGACAAAGTACCCTAGGCGGATATTTAGGACCGGACATGAGGAGCAGACCAGGGAGAGGAATTTAGGACCGGACCTAGGGGACTATTTGAGGACCGGACCAGAGGACCGGATCTAGGGGATTATTGGAGGACCGGACCAGAGGACCGGACCGATTAGTGGAATAGATAATTTAATGAGATAAAAGTGATGACTCATACGAAACCATAGAGACGAGTATTTTCACATAACTCGATGGTAGAGAAAGTCTCGTTCCACATAGGATCGTGATTAATAAATATAGCAGGCGCGCCATTCCCAATGGCACTTCTGACTGAGTTCACTTATTTCAGACTTAACACTCTTTATTAAGTGTTACTTGGTTTTAACCACAATTTAAGTGACCGGACTACTATCTTTATTACATTACGTTCCTCACAGGTTAAGCTAACTAAAATTAATTAGTTAAGTATATTTTTTGTTACACGATGAGTGAAGTCAGTACGTGAACAAGAAAACCTGTGTTCGATTGTTGAAACGACTGCTTTGAATTCATCTGCAGTCGCTATTGCATACTGATGAGGTGGCGATATACTTATCCTCTGATGTATTATCGGATGAAATACCAAAGCAGAGGTCTATACTACGCTAGACCATTTATTATCTAAGACTCAACAATCGATTTCCGCGTTGGATAAGACCATTCAGCATATGAAATGGGTTATCAAGCGGAGTGACAACTTAGGGCTGTTGGTACACATGCAAAAGGCTAAGGAAGTTATTTTGCTACTTCGGCTACTAAGTCAAAAATTCCGGAAATTTTTCAAATATCACTACCCAAGCTGTGATGTTAAGATGTCACAGATTGGGTAAAATTCCGTTTTGACGACGGATATGTCAGCCTTGACTTAACCAAGGTAGACTTTACTAAGCTCAAATGCCCTTCAAGAAACTATGTTTCTTGGAGATACGAAGCTGTAGTTAAAGAACAAGTTGAGAAATGGTTATCCGATGGGGTATTCGAAATCAATTACCAACAAACGCCAGTTAACTTAGCATTATTGTCAGTTGATCAACACAACTCTGACGGAACATTTAAGAAAGTCAGAGTATTCTAGATATGAGTCCAATAAATAAGTTATTGCCGACTTATAGTTTCCATCTCCCTCGTATAAACGAGTTACTGAGACGAATGGAAGGTGCTACGGTGTTTACATCCATAGACCTAACACAGGGGTATCATCAAATTCAAATTTATGAACCCCATAGAAAGTACTTTAGTTTTGCCTGGAAAGGTAAACAATACAGGTTCAGAGGT
>NW_014040246.1:50414-57894 GCF_001186125.1 Sphaeroforma arctica JP610 | reverse complement strand
AAGTCTATATAGATGACATACTCATCTTTTCTAAAACTAAGGGCGAACATGCCGCATTAGTCAGGCGAGTCCTTCAGAGACTCAACGAACAAAACTTCAAGATTAACGAGAAGAAATGTCACGTCGCCATGAGCGAAATACAGCTCTTAGGCTACCGTATATCTGGGGAGGGTATTAAAATCGACCCCGGTAAGGGTTTTAGGGTTTATGGCACTATAACACCTAAACTCCTTCATATTCCGTCCAATATTTATCCTCTCTCGGGCTATAGTACGGTCATCCGTAGCCCGTTGTTGGGAGAACTCCAGTTGTTCATTTTGTTTTTTCCTTGGTGTGCACACATATATTTTATGTCGCTCTAACTCATAGCGATCTGTTAAACCTTTATCGTAAAGGTAACAGATGAAAATGGTCTTGTGTACTATGTCTGATACACTACTATTTACTCTCCGCATGAGGCTACCATAAGCTTCGTTATTGTGGATACCATTGTCGGTTGAGGCACCACAATAACCTTTCGTAATATCGGCGAGATGTGTATTTCCACAAGCAATCACATTGTGCTTTATGAATGTACAGTTCTTATATTCACTAAAACTGGCACCATATAAATCATTTGACACACATAGTGGGGACTCAATTTTACGTTCCTTACAGTCTCCAATATAATGTGCAACATTGTCATTTAGATTTTGTCATTTAGATTTGAAGCACTTTTTGTACGCTGAGGTGTACAGTCTGCGGCTTGTTGTGCTGTGGGAAATTGCTGGCGAGCTTTAAATATCATCGACAAAGCTATATAGTACGTAGTATAGTACCTTCTGGCAGTAAGTTCATGCACATCAAAATGTGCACCCGCAATTTCCATATTGTCTCGACAGTCGGTGAAGATTATCATAAATAGTACAAACTGCTCCCACACAGAGAGTCGCTGATTAACTTTACGGGCTTTCTTTTCCTCATCATCTATGTCTGCAATTGATTCCCCGTGCATAGCTTCCGCCAAACGTTTTCTTACGTTCGTATTCCATAAGGTCAAATTAGTCAACCTGTCTCCATAGTTTAGTCATTCAAACAAGAGACGGAGCGTTGTAAGATCAGGTTCGCCTGTGTGTTTTTTACAGAAGGCTGGCTTTTCTAATTTGTCAAAGAATTGTGCAGTGCACATGCTACTATACTCTCCTAGTGCATTTGCTTCACGTGCACTTTGTTCATCAAGCATCTCCTGGCGTATACGGATAGTATGTTCACGAAATATTGGAGTTAGTATATCGCTCGCCCGTGGATTACTTTTATCCCTTCCCAAACTACTTGACATACTGTAATCTACCCGTGAAATCAAACTGCCGATCTCCCTTCGATTCTCAGGACATTTCCGTGTAGATGGTGTTTGCATCACAGGTGGTCGAAATAGAGGCACTGCATCTGTGGTTAGATTAGTTTTCTCACCACTAACTATTAAATGTTCGGGCCGAAAGTGCTTGCGATGTATATGAAGTTTGGTATACTTATCAGCATCGTCGATAGTCTTATTGTATTTTTTAACAAGCTTTGGATCCATCACAACTTGCTTGACGAACAGTTTGGCTCTCTTCTTATCTGCGGGTAATCTGTGGCCGTTTGAGAACTTTATGTTCTCACCACACTCTATTTCATCCAACGTGCATCTACATTTGATAAACCCACTAGCCGAGAGAGCTTGTAGAATAGGGATGCCGTGTAATTGATAGTATTTCGACCAATGTAAATCACGACATGGCGTAGCATCAAACTTTGCAGTTATCTTCCACGTACTTTTAAATATCAAATCACAGCGCTTAAAGTGCTTTGCATTTATTTTTCTGGCCCTTTGCCCCTCGTTTCGCTAGAATAGCAACCATATAGGTTTCCTCGATTCCGGGTAGTAAGCATCGAATGTACTTGCGAGCCAATGCATCTGCTTCTTCGTTGTGTGATGCACTATTAGGTTTCAGCGATTTTGGCAGGGATATAATACGATCACCTATCTTTAAACAGCCTTCCTGACCACATATGCACTTAGCCAACCACTTCTTTCGTTTAGGAGGCGCTGTAGGCTGCCTCACAATCACTCTATTAACCATACTAACGTCTCACATACGCTTATCTATGTCGATCCGAGGTTATAGTATGTTTTCAGGTAAAACACATGCATTCCAAAAATATATTTGCAGTCATTGTTATTTTTTGTTATTTTATGATGTCCAGGTAAAACTCACATTTTGGTTGTAAAACGCTTATACACAGTACTACAAATATTGCATTTTGGTTTACTTTGTGCGACTTTGACTCGATATTTAACTTCCATTGGTTGAGCGCACGTGAAATTTTATTGATTTTACACAAAAATTCAAGACGGTCGTATGTAAAATTAAAAACATAGCAAATACAAATAAGTGAGAAATACAACAAACAACCCCATATTCTTACACACTAACACACATAAATTAAATATACCCAGTCTACATCCAGAACAACATGGTGAAGGCTAATGTACTTGCAGCTTATATAAAAAACATGAAGAGTTTTTCTTACATATTGGAAACCTGATGAAAATTGGGATACATACATACGACTCGACGATGTTCCAGTTAATGAGTACATACAAATCGTGCCTGAAGATATATGTAGATATTTCGAAGTGCTGGCGTATGGTACAGAAAATCCGGATCCAAATGATCATCCAACATAACGTCGTAAGTGGATTGCTTGTATCGATCATGATACCACCGGAAGAAGGAATGCCGGTGTCCCACTACTTATTAGAGTTGGACACACACATGTCACGGGCCCAGATTTTAGGGGTTTATCCATGTGTGTATCATAGGTGCAGACAATCTTTTGGTCAAACCTACATAGGAGAGATCAAGAGATTCTGTACGCCGATATGCATCAATTTTACCCGGACAAGGTACGAGAGATCTCCATCGAGGGACCTACCTACGGTATAATGAAGCTAGCGGACTTCACCTGGGCTGAATTTTACTCGAGAGCGGATCAGACGTTTACCAAACGCCCTAGTTCCGTGGTGAAAATCACTAATGCTCAGAAAAAGGTCAGCGGCAATCTTACTGGAGGATCAGGCAATGGTCGAGACTCTCAGTCCACTAATGGAGGTCAGAAGATAAACAAAGGTGGTGACAAGGGTGGCAATAAGAACAAAAATACAAATGGTTCTGAAGGCAACAAGATCAATGTCATCCCTAAGGGTAACCAGACCAACAGAAATGGACCGCCGGCAGGCAACCCTAAGCCTGAGCATAGGGAGTTCAAGAACTGTAGTGAGACTGATTGCAATTGGCGAATGACCCAACATAAGCCGAATGGCCGATGGAATGGAAGGCACGCAGAAAAGTGTAAGCACTTTATCGAGAAGTGTGCCGACTGTACCGGGACTGGAGATTACCACAAGCATACATGCAAGGTGAAACCAAAAGTGGAAGTTAAGTGACAAATATACTGGGTCTTGTCACTAAGACAAAAGGACGCACCTCAAGACGAGCGTGTAATCCTTGATATACGAGTTAACGGGCATGAAATAAAAGCGTTGTTAGATCCGGGCTCGCAAATTTCATGTATATCCTCTAGATTCTGTAAAATGACAGACGTAACTCGTAAGTCAGAGCCAACTATGTTGAAACTGGCTGATGAAAGAGAAGTCACTTGCAGAGAAATGGCAATCGATCTTAGGTTTACACTGACAGACCAACGTACTATAGTTACTAAGGCAGTCATATGTAACACTTCACCAGACTATGATCTCATAGTAGGTAGGAGTGATTAATTGTCATTAGGTATCACAATTACAGGCTTACCTACTAACATTAAACCACAGAAGGATCAGTCGGACGACAACTTGTTAAAACCGGTATATAAACCTTCGAAGACTGTGAAGGAGATGATCCCTCACTTTACAGAGAACCTCAAGGACTTGATTTTCGAGAATGACAAGATTCGGATCACTGACTGGGCTAAGTTCAAATTCAAAAACGGATACGTTAGTCTAGACTTGACGAGAGTAGATTTCTCGAAATTGAAGTGTCCTACACGTAACTATGTTGCATGGCGTCATGAGCAGGTCGTACGAGAACAGATGACGGAGTGATCGCAGTCAACTATGAGCCGACTCCCGTCAACCTAGCGCTTTTAGCCGTCGACCAATTCAACTCTGACGGGACGCTGAAGAAAGTTCGAGTGTGTTTGGATATGAGCCCAATTAATGCTTTGATACCGACACACAATTTTCACTTACCAAGGATAAACGAACTACTCAGGCGCATGGAGGGAGCTAAGATATTCTCCACTATCGACCTGAAGCAGGGCTACCACCAGATGAAGATCTACAAACCACACCGGAAATATTTCACTTTTACCTGGGAGGGTGAACAATATTCGTTCAAAGGTGCCCCCCTTGGGTTACACATGTAACCTGCGTTCTTTCAACAAATTATGCAAGACTTGTTAAGGGACATGGACAATGTACAAGTATACATCGGTGACATTGTGGTATTCACCAAAACCAAAGAGGAGCACGACAGGGTTGTGCGAGAGGTTCTAGACAGACTCAACGAGCACAACTTTAAGATCAACAATAAGAAATGTCACTTCGGTGTTAACGAGATTCAGCTGTTGGGTTACCGAGTATCCGGGAATGAAATCATGATCGATCCCGGGAAGGTCGGACACTTGCTAGACTGGAGAACTCCTACCGCGGGTAAGGATGTCAACAGCATATGCGGATTCGGCAACTTTTTGTCTGACGGAGTACCACACCTGACAAGTTATTTAAAGCCCTTTGGATATTTGAGATGTCATAAAGGAAAACTAGGCGCACTGTGGACCAAAGACTGTGACGACGCATTTAAGCAGCTCAAAACAGTGGTTCAACAGGCACCAATAGTCCAGCCACCAAAGGATGGTATTCCATTCATGGTAGCAACAAACGCATCCGACATGGCACTCGGCGGCGTTCTGTATCAAATGATTGATGGGGAATCGAGATATGCACAGTTCTTTAGCAGAGCTATGAATTCGTCTCAGATCAATTACCCTATCGTGCAACAAGAACTTTTGCCTATTGTTACTGCACTCACTCATTTTAAGGACTATCTATATGGCACACATTTTAACGTACTATGTGATCAGAAGTCATTGCAACACCTAAAGGACATGAAACCTAACTCACAGTTAGTCAATCGGTGGCATGACACGATCGCAAAATTTTCTTTCGGCATAACGCATATACCGGGTATTCACAATCACTTTCCCGACATGTTGTCTCGCTTCGTACCAGACTTTAACAAAATGGTTAGGGAGTTACTAGCTACGGATTGGATGGCCAATCCTAGGTGGTTTAAGATCGCTGACAACATATATGGACCACATACCATAGATATGTTTGCCGCTCATCATAATGCACAACTGCCGAGGTACCGGAGACGGATTCCAGATAGACTCGTCTAACGAGGATGCCTGGGCAAATCCTCCATGACTTTTAATACCACAGTTGCTAAATTATATACATATTCAAGATGCTACCATCACGTTGTGCTGTCCCCTAAGAAACTCAGATAGATGGCTACCGCAGTTGATCTCAATGATACAATGTGAGCTGATCTATGTGGATAGAAAGGTAGATAGATACCTTTCTCTACCAGGGTACCCGTGCAGTCCAAAAGACGCCTTGGCGACAAACTATAATATGTCAAATAGGTCCAGTTGGAACAACCAAGTGGACACCATCCGAGACTTTCAAACAGAAGGTTGAGGAATCCCAGATTCCACTCTTGAATCCTAAGTCTCAATCAGAGATTGGGACAACACAAGCATCTGCAGTATGTGTTACCGAGATACAGCCAAATTAAAAGTAATCAAAGAGAAGCGCAACACTAGCAAAAGCCTTCTACAACAAGATACGGTCTGACAGGGAAACCGCACACTATTTCCAGGGCTGTTATGGTGAAATACAGATCCCTTTCAACAAGGAGTCTCAAGATGATCATGTGTTACCATGGTTAGAGAAGATGCGTCGGACCAGAGATGTGGTGTATCCTTGCTTAAGGGAGATGAAGGACATCGCTCTCAAGAAGAGACAAAAGCGATGGAATGATACCAAGAAAATAGTCGAGTTGAGGTAGGCGATATAGTCAACATTATGGCTCGCATCTCCGATACAACTGTGCTCACGGCTAAATATATTGGACCATTTATGATCTCTGTGGCCGATAAGAAGAGCGGAACGTATGAAGTTAACAACGTTGACGGCTCTAGTGCCTTAAATATCAGGTCACATCGAATCCCTACGACAGAGATCATCCTTCGTCGCACACGTGAAGCTACTACACCTCTTATGTCTTACGAGTTTAAGAAGATTCTAGGGAAGGTCGCTTAATTGATGATAAGATTGCTTCTGCATCAGCCTTATTTTTGTGTAAGCGTTTGCGAAACTTCTTATTAAAAGCCTTTAATACATCCGGATAATCAAATGCTAATGGTGGAAGATCATACTGTGCTCCATCGGCGAACTCCGTAGTGTAATATGTCATATCCTCATGTTTGTACTTCCCTAGAATCCGAGTAACTTATAAAGTCGAAGTATACTTTTTCTAAGAGAATATAACATAAGCATTGAGGCCGTAATATGATCGAAACCCGTTTTATTTCTTTTTGCTTGTACAATTCATGTGGGCTTTTTGAGTCTATGTGCTAATACCACATATAAGCCAACATTGAAATTTTCAAGCTGAGGGGGGGGGGGTGCTATGTAAAAATAGCGGGTTCTTGGCTTACCCCCATCCTCGCTTCTCGACCGGATTATGACGGATAACCTGGTCCTTCTCGGTATTTCGTACTCTGCACTAACCCATTCCGCGGCACTACACGGCGCAGACCCGATCCGTACTACAGAGGTGGGTACTCTACTTATTAGGTCAGCAAGCAAATATATGGAACATTCGATAGTAACAGTATTTTGTCAACACCGGCCCGAATTGACTCAGCACATATCTTCCATTGTCGACTCACTTGGCCCAAGCTTCAAACGGGAATTTACTGACCACTTCTTCCCATCAATCTTTCCTGAACCACTACAGCGACTACGAGAGCCATACCATATGTTCATACATTGTATCATACATACTTGCCATTTTTGAAATAAATATTATTATCCCTAATAGTAGTTGCACAAATAACGTATATTATAAACTTATAAACGTATTAATGGTTATACTTATAATACTGGAATACGTTTAACGAGGGTTTTGAATTTACTGACCACTTCTTCCCATCAATCTTTCCTGAACCACTACAGCGACTATGAGAGCCATACCATATGTTCAGACATTGTATCATATATCCTTGCCATTTTTGAAATAATTTTTTTATTCCTATTCAGGGTACGTTTATAATTTACGTACTGCTTAAGAGTTGTTTATAACATAGAGGCTAATGTGGAGGCCCGGCT
>NW_014040246.1:17846-30058 GCF_001186125.1 Sphaeroforma arctica JP610 | reverse complement strand
CACACATATAGTATACACACACACACACACACACACACACACACACACACACACACACACACACACACACACACACACACACATATATATATATATATACATATATATATATATATATATATATATATATATATATATATATATATATATATATATATATATACAAATATATATATATATATATAAATATATATATATATATATTTACCCGATCTATATGTGTGTATTGGACAGCCGCGTGGCTTTCTTGTCGACAACGGGGTCACATTACGCTTATACCAAAGCTTCTTCCATCAGGTGGATACTATCCTGTCCTTTCTCAACAGTTGGGCGTCGGAAAATCCGTCACGCCGAGTGATTTGGTTGTCAGGTACGGCAACGCACAACGGGCTGCGATTTAAAATGTTCCGTACAACCACACGAGTACAGAGAGCCAATGAAATGGTCCAGGAGTACATAAGAAAGTACAAGTATGATAGGTACGTTCATTCAGGTCTCCCGAGAGAGAGATGAGGGTATTTGTCAAATAATAAGCGTTAAACTTTAGGCTGTAGAATGAAATTAAGCTGTGTTGTGTGGATTAAGTGCTGTTGCAACCATACTTCAGTACTTATTGAAAAACACATACCATTGAGGAGCCGTATGATGAGATGAAGCAGATAGACTACTCACAGTTACATCACGGGTACACGTCACAGCATATGCGTCGTGTGCTATGATATATGAGAGACCAGGCATGACGCACACTTTACGAGAGGTTTAGAGTTTCAATTAATGTGAAATGCATAAGCCCTAATAATACGAAACTTATGTCCAGCGGAATTGCAACTTAAGCAACATACAGAAGCACGAGATAATGTGCAGTTATATGATATCTAATCGTGAATCTGACTGTACACTCATACAGGATTGAGTACATGGATATCTATCACATGACATTATCCAGACCGGACCGGTCGTACGATGGTATACACTACACCTTGCGAAGCTCCAAATTGAAGCAGAAATCCAGGTAACACTAGCAGGATATTTATTTTGTAGCATGCAAAGTTCATGACACGTGTTAAGTATATAAAAGTGTATGTATAGTTATATCGACATGAATACGTATGGATACACATGCACAAGAGAAATTGGTTCTGTTTTATATCAATAATTATGGGCTTAGAACAACGTCAGGACGCTTTCTTCGTGTTTAAATATAAGTGGAACTATTTATAGACGAGCATGCAGGCAGTGATAAAACTAATGTTCGCAGTACTTCGTTTGTACCCCTGTGTATGTATGTGAGCGTCCATGCGGAGTAGATCTGCTTGTAATCCAGATCACGACGTTTGACGCCGTATATCCATACTTGTTAAATAACCCTTTGATGAGATAGGAATTGTATAGTCACTATCACGCGCACATTCGGATTCCCGGTACGTCGCGCACTCTGCCGGCTCGAACATTTCTCGAGTTTATGAACTTATGCTGAAGTATGGCAGTAGTATGCCGAAATCTACTTATGATTTTCTATACGGGTGTAATACATCATTTTCAATACGGGCGGAATACACCGTAAAACATGGACCTACTACGCATCCCCTATACCTGTCTGTCCTTCGAAATCACAACTACAGACACACTGCAAGGGCCACGGAGCCAGGATTCTGCGATGGCGATTGGTTTGATCAGCAGATGTACCGCCAAATTGACTATCCCGACTCACTGGTGCGCATTCAGGCACGCATGGTATTGGACACCCTGATGCGAACTACGTGATCATATGCCAACGCACTTGTTCACTACGCTCTTATAGGCAGATAGCTACAATACAAGCGTGAGCTGTAGTGAATGTTCAGTCGAGTACAAGGATATTGTCATGATTTAGCGTGACGCAACCGCACAATGACTACGGCACTCTCGCATATCAAGCGCAGCTTATGGCACACACTATACAGGATATATACCAACAGTGGAGTAAGCTATAATACAAAATACTTCTCCTCTACTAGCGGATAGAGTGAACTTGTTATTCAACTGTGAACAGAGCGAAATGAGCGACGGTTGGGTGCATGTAAATAGTGTACCTTTACACAATATATAACATGTGGAGTATGCGCACTACTGATTGCACTAAGACAAAGGTGAGCAGGCAGGATAGATGAATATGGCACTTTATTACATGTGATTGTTTAATCAGAAAGCTCAAATGTAGACACGAAGGATATGTAGAATAACATCGGATCATCCTAGTCTACTCAAGTGGGAGTAACAAACTTGCGCTGGAGATTGACGAGCGGATTAAATGATTATGGATACTCTACTATGCAGATATCGCCCTGAGAAGTATCGTCAGTAACCGATACTTTGCGCATCAAGGCTGACAATGACAGTCATATGAATCTGGATTTGGGATTTGAATTTTCGCAAAATCTGTGCACAGACTAGCCAACTATTATCGCCAATATGCAAGGAATAAACGATATCAGTAAAAGTGTGTAGCTGTTCGAAAGGAGAAGTAAATAAAAATCTAAGTAAAACTGAATGTGCGTTTTGAGAGTTTGCAATGTAACGAAGTCAATTTGCTAGTCAATATACCAAGATGAGTACGTGAAAGGATATGATTAAATATCGGAAGTTGCTTTGAACAGTGAAAAAATATTGCAAGCTTTCAAAAATATGTATTACTCTTGCACCATTTATATAGCATATTGGTGGCTATTTATTTTATTCTTTGCATTTTTGTTAAGAGTGACAGACTCTTCATATTTTTGTAATAGGTTTGCATATGCATATCTTATCGTCCACTAGATTAGCAATTTACCCATTGATTTCCATTCGAGTTTTTGTATTTTCGCATAATTCCTTCGGCTTGTGCATCCTTGCAATCGCCGTTGGTATTATATTCAACCCCGAACACAGCCTTGTCCTGCTTCACAAATGCTTCATAGTTACTGCAGTACGAGTTTGCTGAGAACTTAGCACAAGACTCATTGATCGCGTAGTCCATATGGTCAATTAGGTCTGGGATCAAATCGACGGTATTCTTCAATGCAATCTCAAGACCCAAATCGTGAGCGGTATCTGCCATCCAACGTAAGTAGGCAATTTGATACGGCTTTAAACTCTCCTTGGTTTCGCCTTTCACGGCTGTACTGCCATATTCATATGCATCTGTATTATCGGTTTCTATTCCGTGACAACCCTTTTCGACTGCTTCCTCCATCCTAGCTTTAATTAAGTGCTTGAAACTAGACCACCGGGTGATGTCCATCCAGTGCTCTCCGGGGTATCGACTATTTTGTGAAGCATACTCCATCATGGCAAGATAGTCTGGTCTCCAATCCTCGGCAGTGCCTGCACTGAAATAGCACACCACGTACTGTCCTCCGTTGGCAAGAGATTTTACATAATCCTTTGATTTTGTTTGTAGATCGATGTCAATCATATAACCTTTGCTTTTATCGTCATATCCCCATGCTTCTAAAGTCCAGGAGGTACCTTGTGAAAGCCTTTTAGTACTTCGTCGCAGCGCAGTTGCATCAACTGAGTATGCAGCTAACGATGCTACTACTGCCAGTGTTTGGACGATTGAAGAGTACATATTGATTGTTGATACTAGTAAATGAAGCTAATTTAGATTTCCCCTTGATATTTATATTCCTCGCTCTGTTCTTTGTCTGATTTCATTTTCTCTCTCTTTGAAATAGTATATTTTATAAATGCAGTGCTTGGCCTTGACTGCTTGTCAAATGGCCCTGGGTGATGCAGTAAGTACTCACAATGAGTCAATAACACAGGAGAGGCAGCGAAGGGGGCGCCGAAAGGAGCGGGGACATCAGATAAAACTCTACTGCGGTATTCTTCAAAATTGACCTATGAAATCACTTCGCAAACCGATGATCAGCTTCAAAAGTTCAAAAGCCTCAGAATATGTGGCAGACTGGGCTCTGGAGTCAAATGCTCCATGGAATCCGAAGCTCCAATGCATGTGCTAACTGAACACTCTCACAGCCCAAAAATGAATAAGCTCGTGCATCGGTACTATTATACTGACCACTATAATGGACAATAAATGTCTTTTAAAAAAAGAAGATGCTAAAAGACAAAAGCAGTTCGCAAACAGGTTTTATGTGCTGTGATTTGTTGTTTGGATTGGACCTCCAGTGAAAGCAATTTGCTCTCAATAGCCCGTGGCATTAATTACTCTAACAGCTCTATCACAACTGAGAGTAAGAAAATGGAGCCGATGAAGATTGTTTCACGACTCAAGAGTAAATTTGACGGTTGTGTGAGTTAAATTTTAACATATTTTACAAGGACAGGTATGAACGGAATGTAAGTAGTAAATACTTCTTGGTTACATATTCAAAAAATAAACGTAAAAATATCTCAGTCACTCAGTGTCGTATACTATTCACTGAACGAGATTTTGTGACATTTCGTTTTGTTCGAAAGTTGTTTAGCATTAGTATGTGGTTTATTCAGCAGAGAAGATACCGGGCGTAGATGACGGATGGCGTCACAAATTGCCTCGAATTGGGTTGTTTCGATATATTTTTATGATCGTGGCGTATTTTATTTTCAGGCCCAATAATTAAGAGCTATATTTTGATTGGTTTTATTAAAAATATATTATGTCAAAAAATAACATATTGTATATTTGTGAAAAAAAAACCCTAAACCCTAAACCCTTGCGGCTTGTCAAAAAAAAAACATAAACATGAAAATCCGAACACGGGGAACTCGAGCCATTCTATTTTTATTAACAAAACTAAAAATAAATAGAATATGTACTACAGGCCGCAGCGGCGTCAAGCCAATATGTCCATCCTAACTCCAAAGATAAGTATTACAATATTGAAGTGTATTTATACAAGGTCCAAATCTGAAAAGTAAATAGCAGCCTTCTAAAAATCTGTATTTTAGACGAATCTAAGTATGTAGAAAGTAATAAGTAGTTCTACACAGTACACACACTACACGCCGAACAGTGAACAAACATGCGTGCCTATGGCAACCGACAATATATTTATCACGTCGCATCACATTTTCTGTGTTCAAGCCCAAGGCTTGAAGAAGCGCTGAATCGGAGACTGTCACGAGGTTTGTCTTATACGAGATATCTATAGTTATCGCGTTGCATCTGTTGAAAGTCATGTCCTATGCAACGAGACATTTGTGTTCAGTGTGTGCAATGTGTTCAACGATGGAATTTCTGACATCGATGACACTCTTAGCACTTCGATCCAAGCTACCTTCGTTAAGAACTCTGCTACCCACCCTCTTTCCGCCCCCTCTCGTGTCCGAGAGCGTATTTTGGCATCTCTTCACCCTAAAATAATAAAATCTCGGCGTTCATTTTGCCATCTGGTAGTCTCGTACTTGCGATTTTACGGTTTCTCTGGTTTAGCACTACACTTGGTGTTTTCATACATGTACTCTTGCATATACATTCTCAAGGTAGTCATAGCTAAAAGCAATCAATAACTACATGGTCTATTCGGTTAAAAATCGATGATGTTCTTTTTTGTCTGAGTCTAAAGTAGAGCGAAGTCAACTTCACTCGTACTATATAATGATATTTTTCTAGTTTTATTCTAAATTACGAACACAGCCGATAAATGCACCATCCTGTCCTAACTCCTGACTCTTGAATCCTGATGTTCGATTTCCGGTTAGGCGGCTACACAAGCAACATTGTTCATTTTTTATTGTGTTTTGCTTGTTCAATATTCATCATGTAAATAAATATCAGTGTCCTGATTCGGATTCCTGAAGACCTGAACTCCTAACTCCTGAATCCTGAATCCTGAGTCCTGAGTCCTGCGTCCTGAGTCGTCCTGACTCCTGACTTTTGACTCCTGAAGTCCTGATTGAGTCTCCTGATTCCTGTCAGTGTTGACTCACAAGTCACTTGTAACTGTCGTACCTCTGCCAGATACCATAGCTTTCATTGGTGTCCTAAAAGCAGCGATCTGACAATCTCGACCTATGAAAACAACAGATAAACCCCTTTTTCCAAACCAAAAAACGATGATCAATTTTCGCGTTCATCTGATTCTCAGCGGATTTATTTCAGTATTACTATGTATTTACCAAAAAAAATAAGAGCGAGGGAAAAAGAAACATATTCACATACTGTAAATACATAGCTATAGAGATTGGACTCCGATTGGAGCCTTCTATGTAAATGTTTTTTTTCATCTCTATTTTTAGTATGTAGTAGCACAGTAAAGTACGCCCGGATTTGCCAATTTCAGGAAATATTGGGGAACAAGATATGAAATGAGTAAAGTACCCTCCTCCGGTAACTAATTTCGACATTTCTTCGCACGATCCATAATTTTGACAGTTATTCTGAATATTCAGGAAATTATGGAACATGACTTTCATATTTTTTGAGCCTCGTAATTTTCTGATTTCACGACTTCGAGTGTTTTGTCATTCCCAAAGATGCCAGATTCAATTTAAAAAATATACAACAATATTTTGTTACACTTTTTCGGCTCCATAACATAAATTACAGAATATCTCGTGCATTCGTGCATTTGCCAACTGAAAGTATCAAAATACTTTGCGAATATTCAATAATGTCTCAAATACAATCACGCATGAATTTCTAAATTCTCATGAAATATAGCGCTCCATTATTTCATAGGAAATATACCAAAAATATACCTGAATATTTATTAGGGCTGTATTTTCTCATTATTTCTTTAACTTGGCAAATTCGGCCTAAATAAAAAAAAGAATAGAATATGTACAATATATGTCAGTATATTTGTTTTTATTTCAGTTTGTTGTATAAAAAACAAAAAGGAATACAGAAGGCTATGGTAGTATTTATGGCCTATGAGTCTATGACTCTATGAGAGAAATCACTGAAAATCAGAAATGGAAACACGATAAAAAAACATTCAAAAGGTATTGGAAATAGTATATATTGAGCTAAAAAAAAAGTATACATCACAGTGATCACACACTATAAATAGACCTACGTATTTATTTCCAAAGAATATGTACTAGTCTGACCTAAACTAATAATAAACTTGGGCATTAAAAATATATGAAGGATTGATTCAACCCGCGAGTTAAACATGTGGAATTTGCCAATCGCAGATAGGGGTACTGTACTGATTTGCTTTATCTTGTTTTGTTTAAAAAAAAACAATATTCTAAATAGGCGCGTGTGTGAAAAACACTTTAATTTTTTGAAATGATTGTTTATTTTAAAAAACAGTATTCGGCAAGGACTCCAGTCTCAAGGCCTCAAGCCCCCAACCAGAACGCCTTGTTGTGAGTGGCCTAGGCCTAGGTACTTTTATGGATATGGAATATGGAGAAAAATAGCCGTACATATAAAAATATTTTTACAATACGTAATACGGGATGATTGTTGGAAATCCTAATTTTAAAATATGTAATATGGCAACAGCTGAAATAAAATATGAAATATGCGACCTAAAGTTAGAGGACACAGACTGATAGAAGTCGAGTACTATGTGGGATACCGTATGGTAGCCTGGAGGCAATTTGAAATGTTCAGTGCACAATAATGGAGCTCTGAGGACCACCAAAACGAGAATATGGAATATGTAGTGAAAAATTGAAAATATGAAGTATATAATATGAGCTACAGCACGATAAAACGTATATGGCGCATCTGAAATATAAATATGAAAAATGTGAGAGGGTATTTACATAAACTTTTTATATATTTATCCGTATTTATTCATATATGTTCCCACTTCCCAGTTCCTTTCCCTGGCCTGATCGTGACGCTTTTGTTGTGAATGTGGAGTGTGGAGTGTGGAGTGTGGACTGTGAACTGTGGACTGTGGACTGTGGACTGTAGATTGTGGAGGCGAGCCAGACCTAAACTCATTACATTCGTTATTTACGGGGATACGTATTTTCTTTTTTTTATATTCAGACATATTTAAAAAAAAACAATGGTTTTAGTCACAGCCTTCCGATGATCTTTTTTTAGAAGACTATGTTGTAGTCTTGAATTTATTAGGCATAGAGTGGTTTTACACATGAGGTTTTAGGTTTAGGCATTTATGGTTTTTAGTCAATTAGTTTTAGGCATTGTATGAGGCGTTTAGTCATAATTAGATAGGAAATTTGGAATATATGAATCTGATATTATTGTTAGTCCATACTCCATAGCCTTCTAAATTGAACCATGACCCTCTCTCTCTAGAGAGTCTAGAGAAAGAGAAGAAGACTAAAAAATATAGGGGATCGAACTAATAACGTCCGAAGGACACTGATCAGTTAGTCATTTTTTAAATAGGTCTTTTGTTTAAAAAAAAGAGAGTGCTCGGATTTGACTCATTTGAGAGTGTTTACACTTTACAAGTCTTGAGAGTTGAGAATTGAGATTTATTTGAGAATTGATAGTTTGATACTCCAAACTCCAAAGTCTCAGACTGACAGAAGAGTCTCATTTTTAGAGTCAGAGTCTGTCGTATGTACCGTGTCCGTGTGTGACTGTGTGGTTGTGTACTGGTCTGGTTTACACATGCTGTACAGGTTTTAAACATTAGATAGTTTACTACATGTTGTAAACCCTATGCTGTAAACATGATTTCGGTGTTGCAAGGTTCGTTTTTTTCACCAATCAACACTGGTTAAAGTTGAAAGTTATCATAATATCAATCACATGTATTCAATTTTAATATAGCCTATTAGAAAGCAGTATCGACTAAAAGGTCAATTTCAAGTGTAGTTGTCTAAGTTGCAAACTCTTGTTAGTTGTCGCTTGTCAGTTGAACTTGTAAATAAATATAATAAATAACTAATAAGTTGTCCGTTGTCGCCTGTCAGCCTTGTTGTGATGTTGTCAATTGTCGGCTTGTCGTCTGTCGAATGTCTCCGTTGGTTGTCACGAACTCACATCGTCAAATCGTGTACCGGAGCCCGCCCGCCCTTTTTCTTGGCGGTCGCGGTCCATATTATTAAAAATAAGTCTCAATAAGGCCCAACCGTCGGTAGTGTCACTGGCCAGTGGTTACACACACGAGTGGCAAATGGACAGCCACAGTTCCACACCCGGAATTCTCTCAGTACTACAAACTGTACCATACGTTGTAAACCTGTAGAGTATGCATGTTTAAAACACGGTGTAAACCCTTTACAACATCAAAAGTTCACTACATGTTGTTAAGGTTTAAACATCTGAAAGTTTACTACATGTTGTAAACCTATACCAGCTCAGGTTGTGTACGTGCCTACATACGCCAGTATGTATGTACTTCTTGGCGGCGTGGCTGGAGCGGAAATCCGAAATTTACTAGAGTAGAGCTCAGCTGAGCCTACTGAGTACTGACTCTCTACTCTCTAGAGTCTCTGGGAGGGAGAGGGCCCGAGAGGGGCCAGACGCCCAGACTGCCAGAGGGCTAGAGTGCTCGGCTACATACAGCTATGCTCCAGGCCTCTAGTGCTCTATGCATTTTAAAAATGACATATTTGTGTTTTTTAAAAATTTCACGGGCTCACGCCTCACAGCAGCGGGCAGCGGGCCAGCAGTGTTGCGCCACAGGGCATAGGCCACAGGGATTAGGGCCATAGGCCCATAGCCCAGGCCCCTTGGCCTTGGGCCATAGGGCGGGTAAACCCTAAAAACACAACACGGTAAACTAATATCCAGCTGTGCAACTGCTCACAGCCTCACAGCCTCACGGCCTCACACGGTCACACCCCGGTGTGACCCCGCCCTATTTTAAAATGTTTTTATTTGGCGGGCAGGAGGTTAGTGTCTGGCTGTCTGCATTCTGCAACTACAAGACTATAAGTTTGTGACTTTATATATTTTTAATCATGATGATGTCTGGACTCTGAACTTCTGAAGTCTGGTAGACTCTAGAGCACTTAGACTGAGTCTCGAGTTTGGAGTCTCTGAGAGTCTGAGTGTGCACCTGTGCGTCGTGCGGGGCTGCGGGGCTGCGGGCTTGTACGGCCTCTATCGAAATTTAACGATAGACAATACATTAGACAATACAGTAGACAGACATAAGGAGATAATATGATGGTCCCTCCAAACATACCTTATTCTGAGATGAAGGTAGCAATTTGATTTGGATATTCAGTATCCTGCAGCCTCTCGTGGGCATATATCTTGTAGATATGCATTCTCCGCTACTCTAATTTGGAAGTATGAGAGGAAATTTACAACTTTACACTCCCCCCTCGACAGTTTATACGTAATGCCTCTCTGGGTCGATTCTGATAAGATGTGTTTTTGAACCGTTCTAGGCTCAATTGGGGTCTAATGTATAGACTTACAATTACACCGATCCTCTAGAGACTTGCTTGCGTCAAAGTATTCAGCCCAATCCGTAATATCCCACTCCTGTATGTGACGCTCAAATATGGCGGAAAGAAAAGACTCAAAAATCCGATAGTAGTGTGTAGTATTCGACCGGAAACATACAAATTAATATCACTTTACCTTCTGCCGCATATACTAACAGTCACACAACTAGAATCCAGATTAAAATGACAAAGGCTGAGTCGCTCAGATTTTAAGCAATGCGCAGCATATTTTTTAAAGCATGAGCTTGCCTATCAAAAAGTGTGAAACAAAGTAAGAAAGTACATATCATACAGCTCAATCAGACACAGATAGATGCATTCTCATCAACGACACAAGAGTAGGACAGCGTTTTTGTCAGATCGAAAATTCACGCTCAAATCCATTTTCTTGTTCGAAAACAAATATCTATTCAATCCCCCCAGCAGCGACTATGAATGTAACCAAATATTTATAAACGATAAAAAGGCACCCCGCCCTCCAGGGCCCCAGTGACCCAGCCCCCCACCCACCAGTTCGCCACCCACCTGCCACCCGGGCTACTGGCCACATCTGGCACATCACAAAATTCACAACTTTCGATTTCATCCGAAGTGTACCTACGTTTTTCCATCGTCGACTTTGAGAATAACCCCTACAAGGCTGTGCATCTCAGTCCGGGTTTAGATATCGCTACGTTTAGAAAATGGCGGGGTCTCAGCCCGTTGCAACCAATCGCAGCCTCTTGCAGGTACCGCCAAAATAAAAAAACATATGTGATGAGTCATTACGAAACCCCATTACGTTATGGTAGTTCAGCTTTCGCGTTAAGCATAAATATGTAAAGTTATGATAATTAAATGTTATAGAATATTTGTTTGGTAGCATGGGTCTAACCTAATATGAAACCAAATCAGACTATATGGGAAAATAGTTATTATGTATTGCACCTCAGACCCCAAAGAATGCACTCTCATGGTACCACAAGGACCTAATCACAGTAGTCTTTGGACGTAAAAATAATATAGAATAGAAAATGTTGATCTTTATACGTTAAAACGTAAAACGCAGATCAACTAATTTGAGACGAACAGCTAGCATTAGCAATATAAATCAGATCCCTTCAGTGCCAACGCCTTAATGAGGTACATGCGATGTGGGTAGTATAAACAATTATATCGTGCTTGAGGTCTCACACCCATTCTACCTGAACCATCAACTCCAGCCGAAAATCCAGCTCTGTCTAGCCTACATACTACAAGAAAGTTGAAAGCACAGTAGAACATAGTAGGTTGTAGCTAGGTTACCAGAGATGGCTTCACCGGCTCGTGCGAAGGGCTTGGCCATGATCTGTGTGATGTGCGCCAAACCTCCTGAACTGAGTTGTCCGTGTTTGGAACGATACTACTGCTCGAGAGACTGTCAGGTGTGTGTGACAGAGGTCGATTTAATGCGAACTCTGTGTTCTTCTCAGCTGTATTTTTTTTTTTGCACACCAGTCGAGGTGACTGTTTTTGGTAAAAGGTCAATGCACTGGGCCTACTGGAGGCAATCAATATGTCCTACCTTGCTATTATCGTAGAATTAGTCATTCACTGTTGTTTGTATTAAGCACCTTATCAGATGTAAGTGGGGTGCGTCTGTGTTTATTGGTGCGATGACCCTTCTGGGGTATTCGATCCCATCGTGCTTGGTTGTAATCGTTGATTTAGATTTTTCTTTCTTTCTTTCTATTTTTAGTAGCCACTTGGTTGTTTGTGAGATAAAGATTGAACGGTCATATTATTTGGTGATGCAGCGGGACTTTCGGAGGTGTTCAATTACATCTTACTTAGCCATAGTCGTAGAAGTACTTATTGTCTGTTATTTGTAGTATAATCTGGTCAGCTGGTCAGGTATTGTGTGTGGTAGGGGTTGAATGTTCTTG
>NW_014040246.1:9721-17826 GCF_001186125.1 Sphaeroforma arctica JP610 | reverse complement strand
TATATTTTATTTACTTACTTCGTTTCGTTCTACTACTTACCTACCTACTTAGTCGCTATATATATATATATACATATATATATATATATATATATATATATTATATATGTAAATTTTTATGCTCTTCGTTTTCATACCTTTCGCCATTTGTGCTATTTAGTCTTGCACTGTACGCTGATCAGATTTGATCTGGTACTGAGGTACCAACCGCGACATATTTAATCTTGAGGCTATCACTAAATTTCCTTTTGCACAAATCGAGCATCTTCCGGCCTTGTCTTTAATATCTCTGCTTTTTCTCCTCCTGTTGTCAGCGTGTCGACTGGAAGGAGAAAGGCCATAAAACTGCTTGTAAGAATTTTAATACCGTTCGGAAGGTGGGATCTGTAGCCTCTTCGCGAAACACACCACAAGACTTAAAACAAGCGTCTACCCCACATTCCGGTGTGAAGTATACGGCAGCTGCATCAGGTGTTGGTACCAAGTCGCAAACGGAAGATATCTCTTTTGATGCTACGCTTGCCACCACAACGCCTACTGTGGCGAATCGCGATGCGTTAGACCACAAGAACACTCAAGTGACCACTGCAAGCGCTGCTATAAAGAGCACGGCTGTTGGGGCTTCAGACTCGCGCTCGCCTGTACCGAACATCTCGTCGGATAAGGTGGTGGGTAGCGCATCGGGTGAAAGCGAAGCCAGTGGTATGCAAAGACCTTCTGCGGGTATTAAAAGCCTGGGATATAACACTACACGCGTGGTGTTTGGGGATGAGATGGTAAATCCTTTGGAGACGGTACACAAGGTCGATAAGGTGGTGAAGGAAGGAGACGCTTCAGAAAATGCTCCTGCACATGACATAATGGCGGATGGAGGAGGAGTGGGCACCCTCGTTGCCAAGACGACAGGGACGGCTCTGACCGAGCACAACACAGGCGGAGACCATAAAGACACAGATCTTGGTACAGAAAAAGATGTTGGTCCGATTGGAAAGGATCTTGTAGATGTGCGAAAGGTTAGCAATGATCAAGCAAAGCACGTCCGCGAACCCACAATTGTCACAGCGCATGTGACACGCACTCCCGCCCGCCCGACGAATATGCACCCGACAGATATGAATATCGGACACAAGGACGCTGAAATAGTGACACAGGAAGCAAGCAGTCTACCAGAGGTGGAGATACATTTCTCAGACGGATTTAGAGGTACAGAAACCAAGAGTGAAACGGCGAAGAAACGTGCCAGAAAGGGCCCATCGATGTCCGAGGCATTTTCTGGTGGATGGGGAGAGCACCTGCAGCGATCACATAGCACAGGCATGCGCAGAGTAAGGAGCAAGAGTGTGAGTAGATCCAGCTCCAGGCCTACTACAGACAACTGCGGTGGTCGACTGGCACGAGCGAAGAGTGTGTCCCATATTCCGTCGCGCAGAGAGGTGGCACGCAGGGCGTCTGTGAGTGTGCCGAAGCATGGGTATACGATCAGGGCCCAGTCAGTTCGACCAGAGCGGAAGGCTGCGGATGCGCAGCCAAATGAGAATCAGAGGCCAGTGTTCCGTGGAAAGGAAGCCACGGCCAAAGAGGACAAGGTCCTTGTTGCTAACAATAAGCCTGGCGTGCAAACGGCGGGCCTGGACGTAGCTGACACACCGGCGGGTGAGGGAGATGTGGCTGCCGAGCCCTCGACGAATTCAGGACACAGTGAAATGGTGATTGCCAAGGCGCCATCTCAGAGTGTTGTGTCTGCATCACAGACAGATGTGCCCGAGAGCGATGTGATGGACATCAGCGAGATGGACAATGCAGAGACACCAGCCAGCCACACAAAGCACCAGACAGCCCCACAACCAACTGCCGCCGCCAAACGCTCACCTACCGGCCCTACAGCAGCCGCAAGGGCGCGCAGCACCTTGGACAGTGAGGAGATGGCTATGGATAGCGATGGGGTGGCGCAGATCCAACTGGACGATTGGCAGGTGAACGTGGCGGGGGGGCGGGTGTCTGCTGCAACAGTGCGTACCAAGACGCATGGGAACGAAAGTACGGCAACGAATGACACACAGAGTGGTAAAGGCACTAGCCTGGGTGGTACTAAAGTGAGTACCGAAGGGGTGACAAAGGGCAGGGCCAAGGAGGTTAACCCCGCCAAAGCCAAAGGCGTAGATGTTAACAAGGCAGCAGAGGTTAAGGCAAGTAGTGAGGAGAAGAATGTAGAAGACAGTACCAAGCCGAGCCAGCTCGATACGGTTGAATCTGAAGTAGACGAAGTTGCTTCTTATAGTAGGCACCCGGTGCCCTCTGATGAGCGGCGAAATGAAAGCAAGGCTGCACGGGGACAACAGAGCGCTGAAGCTCAAAGTCTTGTGGGAAGCGATCAGGGTGCGAGACACAACGAGTTTCAACAAGCTGAAGAAGAGAATGTTGAAGAGAGTGTAGCAGGGGAGACCAAGGCGAAGTCGAACACTGAAAAATCTGTCAGCGAGACGTTGATTAGCAAGCAACCGGCTGAGGTTACAGATTCATCCCTTGAATCAGTCATCAACGGAGTGGCTGAGGATGCAGAAGGGCCGTTGAGCTTTGACGGTTTCGTCAAGAGCCTTCAAGAAAATATACGTCGTAAAAACCAAGGTAACCTCATCGATAGCAGCCGACATACGAAAGAAAGTACGATGAAACAGCAAGAAGTCGGAAAAGTTAGCAAAAATCAGTCCGAAAGCAAACGCGACCAAGACACAACTGAGCATACACACGCTACGGGACCGATACAGGACGACACATTCACACAGAATGGGACTGCTGAATCGGCTAAGGCAAGTGCGCGTAAGTCCAGACCAAAGACTAAGCCTTATGAGGCAAAGAAAAGGGCCAACAAGAAGCGCAAGGTGCCGGCAGCTACAAGTCACAGCCAAGACGGTAGTGTGGCTGTGGAGAGCGCTGAACACCGCACCTCAAACAAGCCAGTGACAGGCCCAGAGGTTAGTTCTGCACCAACTGGCAAATATCCGCCTCGAGTTATGCGATCTGCCAAGCAGCTGGCAATCATGGCAGGGGACGGAGACGAGGGGACCAAGGGGGAGGACGTTGTAGAGCTGACTAGTGAGGATGAAGAATTAGTACCACGCGCATCTCCGGTCAAACCCGCGTCCAAAACCAGCAGACAGGCTTCCAAAACAAGCGCTAAAACGGTGAAAGCAAAAAGAAACCCCA
Organism: Sphaeroforma arctica JP610; assembly: GCF_001186125.1. NCBI lineage: Eukaryota > Ichthyosporea > Ichthyophonida > Sphaeroforma > Sphaeroforma arctica. Next base: position 14,622 of record NW_014040246.1, on the reverse strand, counting down.
TCAAATCACCAAGTGTGAAGGAGCAGCGAGCACCTTCACGTGTCAGCGACACAGACAAGAATACAAAGCGTGCGAACGGCGCCCAGAAGCGAAAGGCCAGCGGGCAGCAGCTGTCGCGCACTCAAGCCCGATCTCGCAACGGGGATAAGGACAGTACAGAAAACGGGGCAAACGATCCCAGGCTAGCCCTAAAGCTTGAGAAGAAGAAGAAGGAGTTGGCCAAGTTAACGTGCTGGGACTTTGATCCAGCCGAGGTGCAGGCCCTTCCCAAAGGCCGCGCCACGCGGAGTGGAAATGCCATAGAAGCCGCAGTTCCCCCCACTCTCACTCCGGATGTGAGTGTAAGTACGAATGCCAAATCCAAGGCTAAAACATCGGGCAAAAGCGCCAAATCTAAGACGTCTGGTACGAGCGCCGAGACAAAGACACCTAGCAAGCGGGCCAAATCCAAGGCATTTGGTAAGGATACGACGAGTACGAGTACTGAGGGTGGCAAATCTAAGGGATCGGGTAAGGATACTGCGAGTACGGGTAGTGAGGGTGGCAAATCTAAGGGATCTGGTAAGGATATTACGAGTACGGGTAGTGAGGGTGGCAAAGGCTCCAAACTGTTTGTTGATAGTGGCAAAGATATTGCTCGGCCGCACGTGACCAGGCGAAGGCTCCGACAGGCGAATGAGGGATCAACCGGATCAAAGAACACCACAGCAGACACACACCGTACAGCTAAGAAGAGGACGCGCAGTGAAACGCACGCAGACTCAGAGTACGACTCGGACGGTGACGACAATGCTGAGAAGGCTAAGGCGAAGAAAGTCGTCAACAAGAAAACACGTGTAAGTGGTGGAGTCATGGACGGCAAAGCGTTGAGCAGCAGTGCTAGCATTTGCGGGAAACCCTCACGTACCACCCGTGCACGCGCCAGAGAGTTGGCGGGTAGCACGGGCGAGGACGGGAGAGCGTTTTCAACGGAGACTGTGTATAATACACACGCAGAGGGACAACTGACTGTGAAGCCGTCTGGGTCTGGTGACACGGTTGTGCGTGAAGAAGAGAGTGATAGTGAGTTGGATTTCTCTGGCGGCTTCCTGGATTCGGGTGACGACGTCCGCCCGAGCATCTCGCTGAACTCGACAGACAGTGGAGCACAGTATGTGTGTCGGGAGACGCACTGTGGCCGATCGTTCGCACTGAAAGCGCAGCTCAATGCACACTCCACTGCCAAGCATGGGAGGTCCACGGCCTTACATTGCCTGTATGACTCCTGCACCCAGATATACGAGTGCAGGTCCGAGCTCAACGTGCACGTGATCGTGGACCATTTGCGTCTGCGGCCGTTTAAGTGCGAGTTTTCGAGTTGCGCGGAGCGCTTCGCCAGTCATGCGGAGCGCTTTAGGCACATGAGGGTACACGTTAAAGGGCAGGCCTATGCATGCAAGCATCACGGGTGCAACTATACGTCTAGATCTAAAATCATGCGCAACACACACATGGCAACACATAGGGTACCAGTGGCACAGGAATGAGTGCGAAAGGCTGGTGATAGGGACGCCATGAGTCACAAGTACTAGAACTATTTAAACGTGCGTGCATAGACCAGAGTGGTTTGTCAGCCTTGTTGAATTAATTAAACCTAAAGTAAACGTTTTTGGGTTGACACGCCGGGATATGTATGGTCATTGATGTTGTGTGTGCGTTTTAAAATCTTCAGCTATAATATTACTTAGAACTGCAGAATCGCATAGATACTATTATGTATTCTATGTTTGTGTACTTATGTATATCGTTGGTATAGTCGACCACGTATGCACGTACATACATAACGTATATACATATATACAAACGTATGCACATAAATACATAATATGTGTATATATGCGAGTACCTGCAAATGCGTACACAAATCCGTACGCACGGAAAAATTCATACGTACATGTATTTGTACTGCACAAACGTTTTGCATCCTTGCAGAGCACACCATGTAGAAATATCATTCGTCAACAAATGTTTTCCGAATCTTTCGCATTACCTGACATTCATGGAATCTAATTCCATGAAGCCAGAGATTATATACAATGGTTCTGCAAGTTTAGGTTTCCTTCGGGTTGTATAATATTCTTACTATCCAACTGAAGCATCGATATAGGTGCACTAGTACAAAGTTTACCAGGTGTTGTATCATTTATGATCCGCACAAGCTGAAACTAACTTCATCCATACCGATAAGCAGCATGCATCAGCGCGCTATATTGGCGTTCGATGTGCTCAACTGAATACCTTCATCTATCCTTAGAACACACTAAGTCGACTGCGTGCTGCGTCGGTTAACACCACACAATCCGCAAGCCCAGGAGCCGCTAGCATGTAAGTGATGGTGGGTGCGAACTGTGCTTGAGTTTGTGGTGGTCCACTTGTATGAATACACGTGATCTGCACTCCCATGTGTCCTGATTTCGATCTCATATAAAATCATACTAAGGATGCATATCAATAGGAGACAAGACAAGTCATTGCGTACTACTGTGCGGAGTTTTATTATGGGTTTAAAACCATGGTCACAGTAGGTATGTATGTAGCGGACTTGTGTTCATAGTTGTGACGTGATTAACGTTCACTGTAGACAAGAATCCTAAGTGTTCGCCTGTAGAATCTGTGCCAGTCGGACAACACTGTCACGTATATGTCTAATAATTGAGACTATCGCAATCACTTGTTGGCTTTCTGTTCCCTCAAGATACCCATCTTTGTCACGGGACGGTCGGGCTCTAAATCACGCCGTCTGCCTGTATGAAAGTGCCTAGCGACACATGTTTGTGCCCATACCACCCCAATACCATTACCTACACAGCCACCTCATATTCTATAAATAGATGGCTCGTAGATATCAACCCATCCATATAGTCTGGCGCACGTTCATAGGGTTCAGAGTTTTCGTTCTTGGCATCTATACCCGATGCGAGCGTCTTACCCTGTGTACTTCAGTGGGGATGGCCAGCCAACTCAAAGCGTTTGAGCATGGAAGCTCCGGTGTCTATAGCGAACAACGCTGCCAGTATTAGCGCCTAGCCCACCCGATTAGCGTAAGTGTTGTGAGCTATAAATAGAACTAACCTCGAAGAAGCACTGGACCTAATTGTGTAGTGTATTGGGCTCTCCACAACAGCTGGGCTATACAGCAGGTCATTCATATTGATATGAAGACGCTTCTACGTGACAAAATCAAACGGCGGCCATATACTGGACCAGCGGCAAGCAATCATCACCACACGTCTCGCTCGTATACACACTCAGACCGCTCAATACAGTCTGTAGTACGGATACAGTCTCCAGCGATTCATCTCGTTGAACCGTATCGAAGATGTTTGCATCCAGTACTACAAAATCTGCGAACTTGCCGACTTCGATTGAACCGGTTTCGTTTGAATGACTCATCGCGGCCGCAGCGTCAAGCGTCGCCATGGCAACGGCTTGCTCTAGCGAGATGCTGTCTTCGGTGTAGGGTCTATTTATAGCGAGGTTGAGCGTACCCATGGGGTCTAAGGGGTCTGCATCCCAATCACTGGACAGCGAGCACATGGCACCTGTCAAAAGCATAAGTGAAAGGCTCTGAGGACACACACGCGGGGTATTCCATTCATATCAATAGGGCACACTGATGTTAAGCTCCTATAACACACCGGGAAGTTAACACATGTTGTGGACACACTACCACTGAGCATGCATGGCACCCATCAAGGTTGGTAAAATAATGTAATAATATAGGCATGCGATTAGTACTAGAATAATAATGGCATGCGATTAATAAATATTTATAATGGCATGCGATTAATAGTATATTAATAATGGCATGCGATTAATAGTATATTAATAATGGCATGCGATTAATAGTATATTAATAATGGCATGCAATTGATAGTATATTAATAATGGCATGCGATTAATAGTATAGTAATAATGACATGCGATTAATAGTATTTCAATAATGGCATGCGATTAATAGTATATTAATAATGGCATGCGATTAATAGTATATTAATAATGGCATGCGATTAATAGGATAATAGTAATGGCATGCGATTAATAGTATATTAATAACGCCATGCGATTAATAGTATATTAATAACGCCATGCGATTAATAGTATATTAACAATAGCATGCGATTAATAGCATATTAAAAGTGGCATGCGATTAATAGTATATTAATAGTGGCATGCAATCTGCAACGTATCCACAATCAAGCGACCTGCAACTTTTCCAACAAGGCCAAGATATCACAGTACTTTGCTTTGCGAGACACTCTTTAGGACATCTGGATGATTTGCTATGTACATGTTTAAGCACTTGTCTCTGCATAGCGATGCGTACTAGAGAGCATATGCACGTGAGTTTAGCTCGACATACCCGCATTCACTAAAGACTTGAGAGGCAGCAGCTGGAATGCTTTGTCGCCAATCACATATGACATGTCTTCTTGATACAACTGCCGATAATAATTCCCAATTTTAATCGGATATAATCCAATCAGTCAGATGTGCTTGATTTGAATTTATCAGTCGGGATCAGTTTTGGATCGATTTGAATCAAAGCGAAATTGATTCGGGGTTGCAAAATTCAAACCCGATTTGCTGTGAATCTAACGGGTAGGTATGCGCGATTAACAAGTAATGAGTAATTGAGCCTTTCGTTTGTGTATATGTGATGGCAATACAATATATCTGTACTAAGCTATACATATTCGTTTGTAAGCAAATCAAGAAATCAGTACCAGGGTGTATATGTGTTTGTTTGTATAGAAAGGCGAGATTCACCCAGGTGCTGCTAGCGTAGGTCTGACAGAAACATACACACACACACAAACACACACACACACACAAACACACATATACACACACACACACAC
>NW_014040246.1:5920-7488 GCF_001186125.1 Sphaeroforma arctica JP610 | reverse complement strand
ATATATATACAAAGAGACATAGCACTCTATGCAGCACTTGTAGTGATCAGTAAATTCGAATGCGTATCCAATTATGCTATTAAATATAGCTACCTGATCAATTCCAACAATGGGTGTACACATAGATCATCGCACGGGTATCGTTTATAACATCTGCTCGGAGAATCTCAAAGCGATGAATGATCAAAGAATATTGTGCAACTAAAATCATCTACAATAACTAACGATATGCACTATAAGTAAGTTTAACACGAACCGAAGGAGTTGTCGCTGATTCACGGCGAGTACTTACCAGATAGGTGTGCGTCGTCCGGTGTGCCCTGTCTGTTTGGCTTGCCTCTGGTAGCCCTTCTAAAGAGTCCAGAGACACACGAACAGCGCGATCTCCGACGGCATGGTAGTGGAACTTGAAACCCTGATATTGATATGTATGCGATTTAAGGTTGTGAGCACACATAATAAGGCATCAGCATAAACACATTCATATAAACCGGTGAGAATCCCTTGAAACACGACAAACAGCACAGCAGAACGTCTGACGTTTAATTCGGTCTAGTTCACAGCCCTACCACTGCTGCCAGGTCCTTCGTATAATTCTGCAACACCTCGGGGGTGAAGTACAGCATGCCGTCCGGCAGACTGGTGTCAATGGGTTCACGTGCCGGTTTTAAGAGTGCGGCAGTGCCTAAGTCGAGTATACCATCTGCGTAGGCCTTGATAGTGTTGAACCTCAGTAGGCTGCTCTGGTTATTGGAATAGAACTCAGTCAGAGCCGTCACCTGCATGATATCCGAATAGCGAGCTTTGTATGAGCTTTTACAATTTCCTTGCTTCATAGTCTGCTATGGTATGGAAATATTTTAATACAAACTGTAGCCGTCTGTTAATGATCTCCAGAAACCCGAGAAAAACAGGTCGCTGGACATTGGAAGACACACATGGCTTCTTGGCACTGGGTGAGAACAGTATCCGTCGACCAGACCAACACACCTCTATCCATAATACCGTCCACGCCTATATGTGCTAACTATCCTAGAAGTATAAAAAACGAACCCAGAAGTATAGACGACTAACCCACATAGTCAAACAATACCTGACTTGTGTATTCGCGATCAGGAAAGAGATACAGCGCATTGCTAGCTCTTGCAGTAAGCATGCCTTCTGCTTCGGCTCTCCTCCACGCCTCGACATGTCCACGTGTCCAGTACACTCCGGCGTCAGAGACGGACGTGACACCTGCGTCACAGGAGTACGTACATATACTTCCTAAGTTATACGATAACACTCGAGGGAAAGTAAACTGCTACGGTTGAATACACAAACACATACACGTGTGCATGGAAATGATCTGAAGATACACATCAAGAGTTTAGGGTTTAGGGTTTAGGTATCTTTATTTGTTTACTACACATCAACCACGGAATTGCTGAGCAGAATAAAGTATAGCTTTGACACCCGTCTGCTTAATACACGCTAAATGCAATTGGTAAGCCCATTTATACGTGAGAGCATTCTGTCAGTTACCTGGGGAAGCTGGACAGTTGCTGGCTAGGGGGATGGAAGTTATA
>NW_014040246.1:0-3698 GCF_001186125.1 Sphaeroforma arctica JP610 | reverse complement strand
TGTATATAATCACTCAGGTGTCATCTTCCCAATACTATACGCTGATACGAATATGTTCTCTCGAATGTTACTCTAAACGTACCAGTTTGATTTTCGGAACACTCAAGCAGGGCAGCGATATATTGCTCGGTTGACTGATCTGGCTCCATAAGGCAATATACGCCTAATTCTGACAGCCCGCCTTCTATAACATGCACATGTGTATCCTGGAAACCTGTTACAGCGAGATTTGATTAGATCGAAGAACAGAGGTTGCACGGTTATATACTCGTGCACGGAGTGGGAGTTAGAAGATTTGATTTCCCCACGAAGATGTTGAGAGATGTAATTCTGTATCGCAAATGCAAGACTACTGACAATCGCCCCCTATCATCAGCCCCACGGTCGGTTATACTCGGGTCTATTACGCAAAAATGGCCACAGATGAAAGCTTGAAGCATACCACCAGAGATGTTATTCATTGCGAAAGACAATAAGAGAATATAAAGATATGCTATTTTACATTGAGAAACGTTAGTGTAGAAGGTCTCAGAGAATATAGAGAGATGTATTCTTATACAAGACATAAAATAAGGCGAGGGTGGTGCTCTTGGATCTCCGAGCAGGGGACCTACCATTGTATCATGGTACTTTATATACTAAGTATCTATAACTTAACCTTCACACTACCTTCAAATGGTTAGGTCTATGTACATTTTTGGCCACATACCTGACAATCACTCCGCTAATCATCAGCCCCAAGGGTATATTCAATGCAATGCGCGAGAAAGCGGCTAACAAACTCATATTATACAGCTTGACGAAGTAGTAATATATAATATCTGCATACACTCCTGCCCCCTGGTCTCACCTGGCATAATATATTTCCCCTCAGCGTCTATTGTAACAACATCACCTCCATCAACCGTCGCCATCTCTTGCACACGCGTACTCACTTCCTCGTCAGTGCCCACAGCTATGATCACGCCCGAGGTGTCGTATGCAAATGCATTCACCCAGAGGTTCGTGCTATCTACTGTGTACACGCTCGCATTGGCAATTACAGTATACGCAGGCATATCAATTGCTTGATTGGCATTCGTAATGTGGTATACCTGAGCTAGTGCGAAGGCCACACGTATTGCTTCGACAGCCGTCATTGCGTCTAAGTCAAAATTCGCGTAATAAACGTGTGCGTGGAAATAGGGTCGATTTACAATGAGTACACGACTGAATTTCAAATCGCTGCAGAACTCACAGAACCAGTCGCCCGAGTTCTCTGAATTCGTATGCGGTGCAAAGATATACTGTAATTAGGTAGGTTCGGCTACTAGACGCCGTCCAAACTCCGTGATGGCAGTGACAATTCCCGTATGTATTCCGCCTGGAAAACAAACAGGCTAGACAAAACTCAGCGTATGTTGAGTATTGGATTGAAAGCGTGAGTTCAGTTGTCTATAAATGTAGCTACAAGTAAACAGCTTGCATATGTCCTATATCATAGAACAGCCCTCAGACTATGTATGTACACCGACACGTAACACGAGTAAATGTACTCCTGATTTGAGAACACTGTAAAGCAAAATAGCATTACTCTATATTTTGGATTATTGGCCAATATAAATTGATCTTCTAAACTATGATTGGCCGCTATCGTAGCATTCTGATATGAGCAAAAATCTACTACCATACTGATCAGTGATTTAACAGGACTATAAAGTTCGGTACTGTCTGTGGCATACCTTTGGCGCCAAAGATAAAATATTGATGACATATGTATGTATTTATTGTCGTTTATGTATTTATTTAAAAGTATGTCGTGGTGGCTTCGCTTTCTGGGAATATGTGCTACAATTTACTGCATATATGCATTTATATATATATATATACATATTAGTTCTGCTCTTCTCCATCACTCTTTAGTCTTTCAGCTCCATGCATTACATGGGTGTCATTCGTGTCTACAGATATGCCTGGTAAAGTGGATTAAGTAACAAGACTATCTGATTCATCCGTTGTGTCTATGAGACCATACACTTTGCTGTTTGGTGATTGTGCTTAGTCGACGGTATCATGACTGGTAAGTGTATTCCGAGTGCTGGTATTCTTATTCAATATCGTTATATTCGCGATACCTCGCTGTAACAAAATGTTCTTTCTCAATGTATGTGCTGTATAGTAGACCTAGAATCATATCTGGGGATTCGCCCTGCATGCAAACAACCAGCTGGCTGTAACTAGACGCGATATTTTCGAGCTATGTTATAGAGATGAAGAGTTCACAATCCACATACAGTATACTATGTATAGACTGGTGTGATATCCGTCGACGTTTGGGTGGCGCAAGCAGCTTTGTTTACGCCAGTTGGCCCAAGCGATACCAAAAGTATTCATCAAGATGAGAAGTGTTCTTGTTGGTAGTATTCGATAGGATGATATCAGTAAGTGTTTCTGTTTTTGTAAAATTTTCGTAAGATGTGGCGCGCATGTCTTGGTTGTGTATGCAGATACGTGACATGAGCTTACGCTACGTGGAAAGGTTGTTCCGATGCAATATATGCCTTAGTGTGGTACCTGTCCGTCGAAGCGCTTGTAGTATATCGTATCCACACAGTCTTACCGAGCATCACACTGTAAGTATGAAACAACATGATAATGAAGTATCTGCTATTATTATGCCGAGTCGTAGAAGAATGAACTAGAGGTAGGAAAAAATCACAACACCCGTCTGTAGACCAGAACGACATTGCTCGCTTGTAGTATATCGTATATATAGCCCTATCAAGAATCCCGCTGTAAGTAGTAAATAGGATAATTAAATATCTCCAGTCGTCATATACCCAGTCATGAGGGACATTGCTCGCCTATAGTATGTCGTATTCATACCGAGTCCTACAAATAATTTCACTGTATGTAGTAAAAGCGATGATTAATCAATCATCTACTATCATCATACCCTACCCAGCCAAAACGTATTGAAGCTTGGACTAGAGAAAGGACGATAGTCGGCGTTCTTATCAAACACATACTACCCCAAACTCCAACTACACTGAACTATGTAGGGGTATCTTATATCCACAACCACCCCAATCCGACACACAAGTGCCGCGGACACTCATTGCCTTATGCGATTACTATGTCTCAACAGTGGCACTGGAGCATGCAGGTCCTCGGAGTGCCACAGATGCCGTTGAACTGGTCCGGCGGAATGTGTGTGCGCAGCTCAGTGGTAGGCGGCAGCCGCTGTCATATTTGGGCTTGGAGGCTCAAAAGAAGTATGTAGGTAGATAGATGTATGACATAAAAGTATGTAGGTAGATGTATGACAAAAAAAGATGTAGGTGGATGTGTATACTTGCAGCAAAGACCTGGTTATATAGGTCGTGGGTAGATTTATATGTGTGGGCATGTATGCTTGCAGATATGTCCTGCGTACATGTTTAGAATAGAAGCGTTCGTGTACACGTTTATTTGTGTGTAATCTGTTATCCGACTGCTGCATTTACTGCCAATCACAGCCGTTTGCATCGATTGGGACATGCCGTTCACAGAACAACAATACCTTCCACTCATGCGCACCGAACTCATACAAATATGTATATACAGTTCCGTTGACTTCAGTTTAGGCTAATCAGCTTTCAAGCACAAGTGCATATGTAAATATAAATATACGTTCTTACTTACAACTTCCACGCATAGCACACACATACAGCATACAA
>NW_014040247.1:87623-90105 GCF_001186125.1 Sphaeroforma arctica JP610 | reverse complement strand
ATAAATATAGATATAGATATACATACACACACACACACACACATATATATATATACATACATACATATTAATATATATATATATATCTAGTTGTATCTAAATAGATGTATACATACCTACGTACGCATAATTGTACATTCGTATTGATAAATATTAGAGTACAGTCTCTTAATGGCTATCAGTGTATACTCGTTGAACGAGTTATTGTATACAAACCCTCTCATACACACAACTCGGTACAGCATACGGTGTATGTGTGATATTTCCTCACACGCGGACGTACACGCACACAATCGTCTCAACACAGAGACACCCCATTGTACCTTTCACCTCATACACCAGCACACGTGTACATAGTATGCTGCAGGCACCCACTCACCGTCTGGTCTGTGTGCATAAGATGGGGTCTGTCAGGGTGGTTGAGGAAGTGCAGCCCTCCAGCGTATGCGTGCATGTTAGCGTGTATGACGCAGCAGTAGTTGGTGGGCGCAACGGCGGTGTTCACACACCCGCTCAGATGGCATGTCTGCGATGAGTAGAGTGACAGGTGAGAAAACAAGCATGGAGGTAAACGAACAAGTGAGGAAACAAGCGCGGAGGTAAAGGGACAGGTGAGGAAACAAGCGTTGACGTAAAGGAACAGGTGTGTCTAACACAAGTACGTCTTAGTAGATACTAACACAAGCATGTATTAGTTGAGACTGACACAAGCATGTCTTAGTGGACACCAAAACATATGGCTACGTAAAGGTACCTGGTCTGTGATGTGTTGAAAGGGTTCCATTGAGATCTGTGTGCCCATTTGCCTCATGTCGAAGGCTCTCTCAGGCGCATGGGCTGAGGAGAGAGCGAGCAGAGAAGTGTGAGCACACAGGACTATAAAAGACCAAACGACGTATAAACCAATCAGGATGAACTATACACGCACAGCACAATGCCTCATAACCCAATCAGAATGAGCTATACACACACAGCACCATGACTTATAACCCAATCAGAGTGAACAATACACACACAGCACAATGAATTCTAACCCAATCAGAATGAACTATACACACACAGCACAGTGACTTATAACCCAGTCAGAATGAACTATATACACACAGCACAATGAACTGTATGCGCAAATCCTTTGGACTAGGCATTCACATACAGTACACAGGTGCATCACATACACACCATCAACTGCAACAGTAACAACACACAGCTCACAACACAACACACACCATACAAACACATACACACACCACACACACTCTTAGACAAATGGCACGATTTCGCATATACAACACACACATGCATGCGTTAACAGAAACACACATGTATGTGATAACTGACACTTGAGGACAACATAGCACCTATGTACTGCACATGAGACTCAAAACCCTAAAACCGAAAACCCTAAAAACTTACCTGGCGAACAGTACTCTATGTTTGGCTCTCGGATGTTTTGACAAATCTTGAGCCGACATTTCTGTGCAAAGCGATGGGAGGCATCCGCGTAGCAGGGGGTGAAAATCGGGTTTATAAGGAGACTAAACCACGTTCAGACATACTCGATAAAGCATCCGGAACAAAACAAACAAACACACAACGCCCGCCCACCCACGCCACCACACGCACTTTACATCACAACATACACACACTTTACATCACAACATACACACACACCACCACACACACTTTACATCACAATATACACACACACCACCACACACACTTTACATCACAACATACACACACACCACCACACACACTTTACATCACAACATACACACACACCACCACACACACTTTACATCACAACATACACACATACCACCACACACACTCTACATCACAACATACACACACACCACCACACACACTTTACATCACAAGTCATCACACACACCGCCACATGCACTTTACACGCGAACAGAGTACACTCGCAAGCCATACACACACACACAACCCCCCCCAACCATTAGCATGTGCACACCTTTGCGTTTGCACCTTTGCGTGCTGATTTGATGACCTGGTGCTGCTGTTCATGGTCGGGTGAGCAGTAGTGCGAGTCATTTGTCCGCAGATGCACACACCCACGCAGGTGACAGATCTGTAGACAACCAACGCACATACCACGTATTAGCCTACAGGCACGGCATACAGCGCCAGATGGAAATGGGAATGTATATGTATGTGTATATGTATATCATATGTACGTGTATGTGTATATATATGTATATGTATATGTGTATGTACATAAGTATGTATATGTGTATGTATTTGTATACGTGTCTGTCTATGGAACACAGAATAGAAGGCTCCGTGATGTAGTACTTCTCAATTGAAGGTGTCTACGTGTCAGCGAGGTGTAATTGTACTTTAATGTGCATATGTACGAAATTAAGATGACAAATTCATCCTTGATTGTGACAGAAACATGTGGACGTAAAAGAACCGGACATTCATATATATTCATATACACATACACACCATG
>NW_014040247.1:84044-87084 GCF_001186125.1 Sphaeroforma arctica JP610 | reverse complement strand
ATAATATATATATAATAAATAATATATATATATAATAATAACTATATATATATATATATAAGTAGAAAACAGATTAGCACGTACATATATAGGAGAATCCCTATAGTCAACGCTGCATTTGAACATAACGAGCGTAGTATTAGGTATGCATTCACACCTATGGGTAACACACTTCGTCAGAGACCACATACATAGACAACCAACATAACTACTCAACCACGTGCCACTCTCCTGCGCAAACTATTGCCACAGATACAAATATGACACACCAACACATATCACACGTGCCATGCTGCACCACTGTAGCACACACACACTACGGTCACAAACGTACACAAACATACACAAACATACACAAACGTACACAAACATACACAAACATACACAAACATACACAAACGTACACATACGTACACAAACATACACAAAATGTACACGAATGTACACAAACACAGCAGACACACAGCACAGTGTGTGTACAGGCGCGTGGGTCTCACCTGCGCGTGGTGGTGTTTGTGATCGTCTGAGCAGTAGTTGGTGTTTGCTTTCGGCGGCAAGTCACAGCCCATGTGATGGCACTTCTGTGGCATTTTTGAGCACGGATAGTGAGGTACAAGCGTGTGAGAGGGGAGTAGATGCAATCTGATTGGTAGTAAATGTAATCTGATGGGTAGTAGATGCAATCTGATTGGTAGTAGATGCAATCTGATTGGTCGGAACGGATAAATAGCACATTCAGTGGCGTCCCGATCCCAATGAGAAGACACTGTTAAAGCCTGAGCAGCTATTTATAGAACGCAACGCACACAAACTAGCAAGGCATCAGTCCGTCTCAAGAAAACAAATAAGTCAAAAGCTAGTTGGTATTTTGGAAGGCATGCATGTGCAAGAGAGTGAACAGGTGGCAATAGGCAGACATAGTCACATCTCAAACACACAAGCCACCACCAATTGGTCACAATCCTAGTGACTGTAAGGGAGTTGTTTGGGTAGACATAAAACCCTAAAACCCTATATCTACAAACAGCAACCGCCTCTGCATGACCTAAAACCCTACAGCGACCATACACCTTTATTAAGACATGGGGCGTACGTGACACACAGTGCGCACGTACATGACATAATAGCTACACACACATACACGATATACACATGATATATATACAGACACTTACACACACACATGATTTAAATAGCCACATATACACGTGTATGGGTCACATACACACCTTCGTCATAGCAGAGTGAGATTTCGGTTCTGACGCACGCTGCTGCTCCTTCTATTGTGCATAGTGTAGATTGGATTAAGCCATTATGTTTTAGAGGATAGTGTTTCGTATCTAATTCGTATCTAAACAAAACCGATCGTCTCTACCAAGAATTTAAACAGCAAGTATCCCATAAATGGCAACACACCCTGGCGGCATTTGCTGTGGCTTTGTGTGTGGCGTGCAGCTGTTTGTGTGCGACTGAGCAGAACCCGGACTTCGCATCTTTAAGTTCAGAACATCCCCTGAGCTTACATTGCTGTAGATAAGCATGCATATACACACATGTACAAGAGAAGCAGTCTAAATAAAACATCCATTGCTGTAGGTAAGAAGGCTGAATAAAACATCCATTGCTGTAGGTAAGCATGCATATACGCACATGTACAAGAGAAGCACAGTCTAAATAAAACATCCATTGCTGTAGGTAAGCATGCTGAATAAGAATCCATTGCTGTAGGTAAGCATGCTGAATAAGAATCCATTGCTGTAGGTAGGCATGCATATACGCACATGTGCAAGAGAAGCACAGTCTAAATAAAACATCCATTGCTATAGGTAACCAAACTAAATAAAACATCCATTGCTGTAGGTAACCATGCATATACGCACATGTACAAGAGAAGCACAGTCTAAATGAAACATCCATTGCTGTGGGTAAGCATGCATATACGCACATGTACAAGATAAGCACAGTCCTAATAAAACATTCATTGCTGTAGGTAACCATGCATATACCCACATGTACAAGAGAAGCACAGTCTAAATTAAACATCCATTGATGTAGGTAACCATGCATATACCCACATGTGCAAGAGAAGCACAGTCTAAATTAAACATCCATTGCTGTAGGTAACCATGCATATACCCACACGTGCAAGAGAAGCACAGTCTAAATTAAACATCCATTGCTGTAGGTAACCATGCATATACGCACATGTACAAGAGAGGCACCGTCTAAATAAAACATCCATTGCCCTGTGAACTCAATCGCACGGGTGATCGTACATAGAACATTGCTGTCATCTGTGGTGTCTGTGACTGTGCGTGGGATATTTACTCTAAAACCCCAAACTCTAAACGCTAAACCCTAGATCGTGGCTTACCTTTGGCTGGGCTGTGTGGCTGCGGAATGTCTTTGGTGTGCGTGGGGTGGTCACATGCTCTTGTGCGTGTGTGTCTGAGCAAAAGTTAGTTTTGCCTGTCGGCAGCTGAGTGCACCCGCGCATGTGGCATTGCTGAATAAGACAGTGTGTTTGTGAGTGTGTAAGATAGATGAAGAAGGAGACACACACACACACACACACACACACACACACATATATATATATATACATATTTATATACAACAACTACACTGAATTGTATTCATATATGTTGTTAACAAGTGATAAGACCATATACTTACACACTTACCCCGATCAGGTACGTAAACTCTCTATACTGTACGGTAGTGTGGGATACCTGAGTGGTTGGCTGCAAATTCTGCTGCTGCTCGTGTTTTGTGGAGCAGTGGTTCATTCTGGTCAATCGGTTGTTCATACATCCCTTGAGATGACAGATCTGACAATTGTGAATATGAGACATACCAATCGTAAATATACGACATTAGTTATAATTGTCAGCTGATTCATCCATCCCTTACGATGACAGATCTGATAATGGCGAGATCAATTGTGAATGTACGACATTACAATCGTAAATATACGACATTAGTTATAATTGTCAGCTGATTCATCCATCCCTTACGATGACAGATCTGATAATGGCGA
>NW_014040247.1:74466-78969 GCF_001186125.1 Sphaeroforma arctica JP610 | reverse complement strand
TTGATATGTATATATACATATACATGTATTTATATATATAGCACGTGTTAAAGGTAAACGAATTATATCGTCATTTCTTCCTTTTATGTCTGCACACATGAACGCTACGCTAAACCCTTACCGATCTCATCTCTCTCACCCTTTGCACCTGCCCACCCCATCGTCTCCGTATCCAAATGCTAATTTCGCGTGGGGTTATTTGATGCTGCATTAGTTGGCGTGCACCGAGTTACCTACAAGCGTTGTCTGCGGAGAAGATAGAGTCACTGCGCAAGCGATGGCACATCATTGTCGAGGGCGAGAACGCGCCTCCACCAATCAAATCCTTCAAAGAGATGCGCTTTCCAAAGGCGGTGCTTAAAGTACTAGAGAAGAAAGGCATCAAACGGCCCACTCCTATCCAGATACAGGGATTGCCTGTGGCGTATGTGTATTGGTGTACATTTGTGTATGGGGTTGGTGTGTGTGCAGTAGTCGGGCGTGTGAGGTTTTGCTTACGTTCGTGTGTGTTTTTGTATGTGATGTATTTAGTAGGTAGAATGCATTTCATTTGCTATGTGTATGTATTTTTTTTCACATGTCCGCAGAAAGAAGTGTTCCTGTATGCCCTTGTCTACCGTGTGTATGTGTGTATATGATGGCATGTTTATGCATGTGTGTATATGATGGTATGTTTGTGCATGTGTGAGCATATGTTAAGTACATACACATACATACATACATACATATGTGGGCATATGCATGTATACACTTTTGTGCTTGCATGAAGGTGTTTGAGTATCTTTCTACATGTGTCTCGTAAGACAGTCATGTAAGCATGTCTGACGAGGCATTGTACGGCAAAATAGTGTTCTTCTCGTCACCTGCGTTATTGCATTTGGTTCAATGGCATTAATTTTAGGCTTAGGGTTTAGGGTTCGGCCTCATTATCTAGTATGCACACGGCGCACATGCATTGGCTTATAGGCCCAGGTTGCCTTTAAGACGGTTGTGTTACACGGATTACAATGGATCGTGGTTTAGTCCCAGGGTTTCTCTGAAACCCTAGTGAGTCCAGGCTGAAGTCGTCGCAATGCACCGTGTTGTATCGAGGATTGTCTTCGGAATTAATGGCGAAGTTCTGTACTGTGGGTTGGTACAGACATATGTGCACACATGAACAGAGGTGATGAACCATTACAAACAGGCACACAGAAAAAGTATGGACACACATACACACATATATATATACACGCAATGAATTAACTTACACATGCACATTCACGCATACACGCTCACAAATACGGTTTTCTGTTCCACAGGCTGAGTGGCAGAGACATGATCGGCATAGCCTTCACGGGAAGTGGAAAAACCATGGTTTTTTGCCTTCCCATGGTGATGCTAGCGCTCGAGCAGGAGACCATGCTGCCGTTTGTGGGGGGGAGGGGCCCTTTGCCATCTGCATATCACCGTCACGCGAATTGGCCAGACAGACGTACGACGTCGTGGGCGAGTTCTGCCAGGCACTGCGCCAAGGAGGTAAGGCCTAAACCCTAAACTGTAAACCATAAACCCTAAACCAACCCTTAAACCCTAAACCCTATACCCTGAAAGACACGCGTGGCGCGTGAGGGTTCTGTGTCTCTGTTCCGCAAAGCCGCACCATACACTGCATCCGCACATTGTTTTTATATCGTCTTTACATTATCTTTAAATTGTCTTTACAGTGTCTTGACATTATCTCTACATTGTCTTTACATTGTCTTTATATCGTCTTGATATTGGTTTATATTGTCTGTAGGGTTTCCTCAGATACGCCATGCGTTGGCCATGGGAGGAGTGAATGTGAAGGAGACACTAGACGTTGTCAAGAAAGGCGTGCACGTGCTAGTGGGAACAACAGGACGACTCATGGACATGCTCAACAAACAACTGGTCACCCTAGACCTATGCAAGTATGTGCAGTGGGTGCATATGCAGATTTCAACTAGGTTTATCAACTAGGTTTATCAACTAGGTTTATCAACTAGGGTTATCAACTAGGTTTATCAAATAGCGTTATCAAACCGGTTCATCAATTAGGTTTGGCATCTAAGTTTATCAACTTGATTTAACAACTAGGTTCAGTAATTTGGTCTATCAACTATGTTTAACAACTAGGGTTATCAATTCCGTATATCAACTAGGTTTAACAACTAATGCAATCAACCAGGTTTATCAACTAGGCTGAACAACTAGGTTTATCAACTAGACTTAACATATAGGGTCTAACAACTATGTTCAACAACTAGGGTTAACAACTGAGCTTACCAATCAGATTTATCAACCAGGTTTATCAATTGGGTTTCTCAACTAGGCTTATTAAAAAGGTTGATGGGAAATATACAATGCGTCCGATTCAGGGCAGCTTCAAGCATGGTGGTGGGGTTTTTCATTTATGAATTTATGAATTTATTTATTTTATTATTATTCATTTATTTATTTGTTTATTTATTCATTTAATTATTCATTTATTCATTTATTCATTTATTCATTTATTCATTTGTTTATCATTCATTTAGATTGATGGCGATGGATGAGGCAGATCGAATGGTCGACGATTTCGAGGAAGACGTGCGAACGATATTCTCATACTTTAAGGTGTGTCCCACATTGCTTTGTGCAGGTGTGTGTGTGTTTATGCACCTGTGTGTGTGTGTTTATGCACATGAGTGTATGTGTTTATGCACATATGTGTGTATGGATGATATTCCCATACTTTAAGGTGTGTCCCATATTGCTTTGTGCGGGTGTGTGTGTGTTTATGCACATATGTGTGTATGAATGATATTCTCATACTTTAAGGTGTGGCACACATTGCTTTGTGCAGGTGTGTGTGTGTTTATGCACATGTGTGTGTATGGATGATATTCTCATACTTTCAGGTGTGACCTTGTTTTGTGCAGGTGTGTCCCACATTGCTTTGTGCAGGTGTGCGTGTGCCAATGCACATGTGTGAAACAGTATGCCCTTCTGTTCCTTTGCTTTGCCTCTGTGTACTGATAGCTCTCGTGCGCACCTGCTCATCGCATTCATAGGCCCATCAGTAAACCCTCCTGTTCCTTTTCTTTGCCCCCTTGTACTGATAGCTCTCGTGTGCACCTGCTCATCGCATTCATAGGCCCAACAGTAGACCCTTCTGTTCCTTTGCTTTGCCTCTGTGTACTGATAGCTCTCGTGTGCATCTCATCGCATTCATAGGCCCAACAGTAGACCTTTTTGTTGCTTTGCTTTGCCTCTGTGTACTGATAGCTCTCGTGTGCACCTGCTCATCGCATTCATAGGCCCATCAGTAGACCCTTCTGTTCCTTTGCTTTGCCCCCGTGTACTGATAGCTATCGTGTGCATCTCATCGTATTCATAGGCCCAGCGGCAGACCATTCTGTTCTCGGCCACAATGCCTCAGAAAGTGCAGGACTTCGCACGCAGTGCCTTGGTGAAGCCAGTGATTGTCAATGTGGGCCGTGCGGGTGCCGCCAATCTGGATGTGATACAGGTGCGTGTGTGTCCATTCTGGATGTGATACAGGTGCGTGTGTGTCCAATCTGGTTGTGATACAGGTGCGTGTGTGTCCAATCTGGTTGTGATACCGGTGGATGTGATGTGTGTGGTTGTGATATGTGATATGTCCCTGAGTATGTATGTTGCCATCATGCCTATGGTGCTCATACCGACCAGTGCTGTTCAGCCGTAGATACTACAGTTATTTACACGGTGGTTGTATGTGCAGGGTAGTTGTGTGAACGTATATGGATGTATGCGGTGTCAATGTATGACAGTTCTCATGGCATACTGAAATCTTACATGTGTACCACAAGCCCGTTTAGCACGTCCTAACGTCATAACGTATCTGTGAAAGAGGTGTGTGGTTGTATGAAGAATCACTGCCCCGCCCATCCATCCTATGCAGCACATGGACTATTGATTTGTGGGCTTGAGCATTCGGTGTTTTTTGGTAGTTGTGATAGTTGTGATAGCTCAGTTGACTATAGTGAGGGTGCGTAGTTTATGCTCAATGCAGGGGTCATGACAGTGTACTCCACTTTTGGTAGGTAGGCGGATCTTAGATATCTCACACTTTGTATGTACACTAAAGCGTTTTACACGGCTCTAGTAACATGTTGAAAAAGATTCACATAAACGTGTACGTATACTCAAAGCGTACACACGGGGTGTCCTCAACGTGGTGCTGACTTTCTCACAGGAAGTGGAATACGTTAAGCAAGAAGCCAAAATCGTGTATCTGCTGGAGTGTCTGCAGAAGACGGCGCCACCTGCTCTAATTTTCTCAGAGAATAAAGCCGATGTGGATGACATCCACGAGTACCTCTTGCTCAAGGGAGTCGAGGCTGTGGCCGTGCACGGTGGCAAGGGTAAGTGTATAGGTTTACACTCGCTGTATATATATATATATATATATTTATATAATATATATATATATGTATGTATGTATGTATGAATGTATGTATGTATGTATGTATGTAT
>NW_014040247.1:55973-72986 GCF_001186125.1 Sphaeroforma arctica JP610 | reverse complement strand
TGCGTGCTACTTTCTCAACATTTAATCCTTTTGGATTTTTGCGTGCATGGTGTGGGATTGTTGTGTTATATGTAACTGACGATTCTTTTCTTTTGCGGCTGTACAGTGTCCCAAGCTGGAGGGTGACCAGAGCAAACAAATGGGCATCACCAAGAAGGACCAAGTGCTGGCGGAAGGCGGTGGCGATTGGTAATGAACGGCTCATCTACTGAAATGCATTGCTCATGCACTTGTGCGTTGCTTCGGGGCCAACGAGCCTGATAAACCGAGCACTGTACTATAGTGACACGACGCATGTAGTAAAATGTGGATTGAAAGCCCTTACGAGAAAAACCACTTATAGGATTTTAGGGCTTGATTTAGCTGTGTGTACCAACGTAAAGTGAGATCGATGGCCCTAAAAAGGACAAGCCAGACACTGATATGAGATACAAGGTCTATTCTCTACCTTTGTATTTTATCAGTGACACTGGTATGAGATATACTGGTATGAGATATAAGGTCTATTCTCATCCTTTGTATCTTATTATTGACACTCATGTGAGATGAATATAAGGTCTATTCTCTACCTTCATATTTTATTAGTGACACTTGATTCTATCTTTACATTGTAATAGCCGATGTGACTTCTTCTCTGTTTGTGTGTCTACTTTACTTGGTACACTGTATGAGTATCCTCCCCCACGTTTGCTTATTCGCCACTTAGGCCAAATCTGTCGCTACAACTCGCTAGGATTTAAGGGTTCTTAGGGTTTTAGGGTTTTCCAGCCACCCGCTATTCCTGTATGATTTACAAGGCTATGGCTATTCGCATGCACTTATATATCCTATGGGCAAGCGCCACTAAAAGTCAATTACAAACTACTATTCATCTCGTTAATATATCAGAGTTTAGGGTTAGGGGGTTTTAGGGGTTTTTCTCCGTAGCAAACGCGTTCGCTGGGCATCAGAACCCATACAACGCTTGCCCAAGAACTTCATGGCATAAACCAGAATAGCCATGAACGCCTTTCGTTGACGGTGCATGGTGTAGGTCAGAGTGGTCTCAAGCAAGCCCTTCATGAAGTCCTTGACGATATCTCGGGTCTATGAAGAGAGGGCAAGAGGAGTTCAATGCTCCTGTACCCGAAAACAGGGCCTTGTTAGGCCTTTGGTGGACATGTGAACCCACAGGCGGGAGCCACGGGACCTAGTAGATAGGACATGAGTGCAACACATACACACACACTAAAGACCATTATGAATGACATACACACTCTCAAGACCCTTATGCATATTATACATATACACACACTAAAGTCCCCTATACATGACATATACACACACGCTAAAGACCCTTATACATGATACATACACACACACTAAAGACCCTTAAACATGATACATACACACACACTAGAGACCCCTATACATGACATATACACGCGTAATAAAGACCCCTATACATGACACAGACACACACAGACCCTTATACATGATACATACGCGCACTAAAGACCCCTATACATGATACATACACACACACTAAAGACCATTATACATGATACATACACACACACTAGTGACCCCTATACATGACACAGACACACGCAGACCCTTATACATGATACATACGCACACTAAAGACCCTTATACATGATACATACACACACACTAAAGACCCTTATACATGATACATACTCACACACTAGAGAGACCCCTATACATGACACATACACACGTAATAAAGACCCCTATACATGACACAGACACACACACTAAAGACTCTTATACATGATACATACACACTAAAGACCCTTTAATATGCACGAATACATACTCAAACACAAGGCCCCCTGTCGCGCACTGCGCGGCTCGCAGCCCGCAGGCCAGTTACACGACACACAGTTGAGTCGGTGATCTCAAAGGCTCGCCGATTTTTACTAAAATACAAAAAAAAACAATATAAAAACAAAAAAAAGTATATATTATAAATAAATAACTTGTGACAGTCGTAAATATTTTAAAAATAGAATCGGCCTCGCAGCTATTTGTTTTGTAGATAAAAAAAACAATATAATTTTTTTTAAAAGAGCAAATGGTTTGTTTTTTTAAAACAATAAAAACCAACGTAAACCGTTTCTGGCAAAAACAAAAAGAGCTTGTTCTACGGAAAATTAATACTTATGTAGGGATAATATTTTGTGGGTTATATATATATTGATTGGATAGGATGATTCATAGTACCAATAAAAAGAGGAGATTGATACGAGCACTTTGCTATCATTTTTTAAAACCCCGCTGGGCTGCTGCCTGCTGGGCGCAGGCAAACACACTTTCTCGCACACACAACAAGAAGAGAGGAGCCGAAAAGAGGGGGAGGTGAGCTGTAAGCAGTTGAGTACATCAGTACATCTGAGCACAACTCGATGAGTAGTTGATATTATTCAGTAGAATAAAATATGTACATACGATTTGTGTATTTTGTTTATCTGGCAGTGTTAAATTTTTAGAAGGCTTTGCTGGATTGCTGGTAGCCGTAGGGCGTAGGGGGCCGTAGGCCCGTAGATACTGATACATGCAAAACTCACGTAAAGATACATACAAAACTAAAAACTCGACTCACACACCCTGCCCAGCCTGGAGCCCCTGCATCGCCATCCAATCAGATTTTATACAGTTAAATACACACTACGCACCCTCGCTCACATGATTTTATATACACTGTGGGAAAAATAAATAGATACAATACGGCCACTCCGGCACCCAGTGTCGGTAAATCAATCGCCTAATCGGAACCGCATCGCAAAAGCGCAATTCATAGGTAGTTTTAAATACGGCCATAGGTATTATTTTTATTACTATTTTGTATTGATTTATTTTAGAAGGCTATGTTTGTATTTATTGATCTATTTTAGAAGGCTATGTTTGTATTTATTGATCTATTTTAGAAGGCTATGTTTGTATTTATTTTAATATACAGTACCCTTCTTTAAAAAAAAGACAACAAAACACGGCTGGGTCGCCGCGGGGACTGAAAGCGTTTAAATAGAGTGGGTGGTTGATATCTTGAGAATATAATCAATATATCTGCGCAAGGGCGGTGAGATAATTTCAGAGCAGTGGCCTGCAAGACGACGAGTGAGAGACTGTCACTGAGGTCTGAGGACTCAGGACTGAGAGACTGAGACTGAGAGTCTGTCTCTCGCTCTCTCTTCTCTTTTGTTGTGGTGTTTACTGTTTTGCCTTGTCTAATTTTCACAAGGCTATGGTTTTGTGCGGGCCCTGCGCCCTGCGGCCCGGCTGCTGGGTGAGTGATGAGACTGGGAGACTGGGACTCTGGTGACTTGGTCATTCAGAGACATTGTCAGTGTCAGTCTGTCACACAGTCAGTCAGTCACACACACTCTCTCACACACACTCTCTCTTTCTACTACTCTCTCCTCTTCTACGTACTCTGCATCAACGCATTCCACGGCACTACACGGCGCAGACCCGAGCCCAGAGGTGGGTACGCTACTTAGTAGGTCAGCAAGCGAATACATGGCACATTCGATGGTATCAGTGTTCTGTCAGCACCGGCCCGAATTGACTCAGCGCATATCCTCCATCGTCGACTCACTTGGCCCAAGCTTCAAGCGGGAATTTACTAACCTTTACTTCCCATCGATCTTTCCGAACCACTACAACGGCTATGAGAGCCATACCATATGTTCATACATTATACATACATTATAACTTGTCTTTTTTTTAAATAAATAAATGGTATTATCCCTAAGTATTTAGTATTATTTAAATACTTACGTATTATATCGGTTGTACGACCATGGTCATACTCCGCGATGGTATAATGACGATTCGTTGGATCCGATTGGCTGTACTCTGTACTACTTTTTCATTACATAACTTTGCAACTACCTTAACAAATTGACTCAAATTGCAAAGGTATTTTTCAGCTTTCATCAATTCATCAGTTATACAGCAGGTAGTACAAATGTAGCGTTTTGTACAACCCTGTTTGACCTTTTGAAATCACACTTTTTCGCAAAGGTCGTATGCACATTTAACACCGTGCGAAGCTGCAAGATAGTAAAATATATAAATAAGCAAATAAACACACTATGTGCATGTATTGTTCATAAGTATAGCATACTTGTTCACATAAAGATGGTGCAGGCTAAAGTTATGGTAGAATATGCCAAGAATATGAGACGGTTTTTGTGGTATTGGAGGCCAGAAAAAAACTAGGGCGAAGAGTATCCTGACACGCAAATGATACCATATTCTGAATTAATAACGGGCTACATGGTTTATAGACATGGACTTTCCAGTTGATATGTCGTGTAGATGATGCGACGAATATCACATACAGTAATCTAAAATACAACGAAGACCATCCTGATGAGTTTTTTCTTGAGATAACTAGGAGCGAAAACTGCTGAGAAATCGCAGATGAGTAGACAAGTTGTGCTTGGATATCATTGATTGATTTAGTGGTTGTTCAACATATAGCAACTTAAATCTCGGCTATATTTTCACTTCCAATGGATCGACCGGGCGAGACGAGAAATTAAGAACCGACATGTCACGCAGTAGAATCAAAACAATTATCTCTTTACCCGAGTTTAAGGCCAAATGAGAGATAAGTGAACTTGGTACGCATAGTATGCGTAAATGTAGCGCAACATATATACAGCGACGAGGGCTCACATTAGATCATGCAGAGGATCGAGGTAGATGGGCAAAGAGTAAGAGGGGCAGAAGTCAAATACGAGGGACTAGACAAGTGGATACATATTCAAGTGATCTTATGCCATTCCCTGATGCGAGAATGTCTGAAATTTTTGTGGACCGAGTGGTGCCTGTAAGTATTGTGTTAGCAATGAATTTAGTGCTATTGTTACCACTGAAGTTTTGGGTACAGTTGTTGAAGGTCTATGCGATCTTCCTGTTTTGCACGCGCAGCACAAAAGAATAACAGCTACTGTAGTGTTGTGGCTGGGTCTTGATAGAAGTATCCTCGTCCATGATAATTTTCATGAACATTGTATCACCTTGATCAAGAAAGTATGACGATAGCTGTCTGGAGCCATATAAGCCCCCGTCAGCCGCAGTCAAGGCAGTAATACCCGACTTTGAGAACAAAATCATAGATCTGATTCTAGTTAATAAGAAGAGAAAGATTACAGATTGGGCAAATTTCTGTTTTAACGACGGATATGTCAGCCTTGACATAACCAAGGTAGACTTTACACAGTTGAAGTGTACCTCAAGGAACTATGTATCCTGGAGGCACGAGGCTGCGATAAAAGAAAAAGTTGAGAAAGGTTAGCAAATGGAGTGATAGAAATTAACTATCAGCAGACGCCAGTTAACTTGGTACTGCTAGCTTAGACCAACATAACTCTGACGGATCGTTTAAGAAAGTCAGAGTATGTTTAGATATGAGTCCGATAAACAAATTATTGCCGACTCATAGTTTTCACTTACCTCGTGTTAACGAGCTACTGCGAAGGATGAAAGGTGCTACAGTATTTACAACTATAGACCTTACACAAGGATACCATCAAATGCAGGTAAATGAACCACATCGTAAATACTTTAGTTTTACGTGGAAAGAGAAACAATACAGGTTCAGAGGTGCACCTTTCGGGTTACACTCTTTACCAGCATTCTTCCAACAAGTAATGGAGAAAATGTTTGCAGGCATGCCAAACATGCAAGTCAATATAGATGACATAGTCATCTTTTCTAAGACTAAGGGCAAGCATGCCGCACTAGTCAGGCGAGTCCTTCAGACTCAATGAACAAAACTTCTAGATTAACGAGAAGAAATGTCACTCCGCCATGAGCGAAATACAGCTCTTGGGGTATCGTATATCTGGGGAAGGCATTAAAATCGTCCCCGGTAAGGTGGAACACCTGTTAGGTTGGCGAAAATCAGCTACAGGAAGAGATGTGAACAGCATGTGTGGGTTTGTAAACTCCTTTTCAGATGGAGTATCACACTTCAGATGTCATAAAGGCAAACAAGGAGACTTGTGGACAAAAGAGTGTGATGACGCATTAAAAGCACTCAAGCATGCAGTCTAACAAGTCGAGGGGTGCAGAACAAAAATTCCATTCTTGTTCTTTCTGAAAAATCATTTATTGTGCGTAGCAAAGTATTACCTAATGGAACACGTCATGCGTAAGGGCCTTAAACCCTGCACGTATAGAAGGAAGTATATCAATAGAAATAATGACTTCAATACAACTACCCATATGCCAACAACGTACATAAATCAACCCACGACAAACACACAAAAGCCCACAATGACAAGTACATCAGATACAACAACAACACCGATACATACATGCATACATGTACATCTCGCACAAACACAGCTTTGCGTACTATAGATGGCACAGCACAGGAGGTTTCTGTTGACATACATGGCATTCAGACTGGTATTGAGGCGCGTAAGGTAGACTTAGATACCAGACCGTTGGACGATAACTTCCAAGCTGGTGATGTGCTGATCGAGCAAGATTTGTACGACGTTTACATATGTCAAAGAAAAAAGCGTGGCGCTGGAAATTTCTCCGCTCGACTACCACATATAAACAATAATACTTCTTATTCAGATTTTTTCAAGCACGGATAATATTATTTATTTTAACTTAACTCCTTTGAAACAAATAATATTATCCCTATTACCAATGAACTGGGTTAATAATATAATGGTACCTGCAACGAACACTGCGCTTAGGAAGGCTGGCAAGCATGAGACGGACGTGAACGAATATTGTGCGTGGTTAGCACTTCGCCTTATCATGGCGAAGTATTACAGCAAGAAGGTGTGAAGGTGGACGAATTTTGGCAGGTGACCCGGGATGCACTAGATCCCCTGCCGTATCTAGGTAAATACATGAGTAAGTCACGATACTTGCATATTCAGCGATACCTACGTCTCAAATTTGCACTCATTATAACCGAGGAGCGTGACGATGCTGGATGTTATATGCGAGACCTAGTTACACAGTGGAATTGTAAAGATATGGATACACGCTTTTTCTGTAGTGATAAAATTTGTATCGACGAGACAATGATGGAATTGGAATAGCCCACTGGGCTATGCCCAAATTTATTGCCCTCGTAAACCAAAGCAATTCGGTAACGAGTGGAAAACAATAGCTTGCTGCGCCACAAATAGTATATTTAGGGTAGATCTGTGTGAAACAAAGGTATATCCAGAATATCTACCTCGCCTGAATTATACAGAGAACTACACTTTGTCTACAGTTAGTATCGTCATGCGGTTAACAGACGGCATCCGGGGCACAGGACATAAGGTCATAATGGATAATGGGTTTTATGGCATGTTCATTGCCAAAAAGAGGAGCAGCTGGCCGAAGGGAATTTCGGGGGATAACATCAAAGAACTGATGGCGGACAAACCCCTATTTAGTATCGGAACACTACAGGGCGCATTTAAGTATACCAAGAAGGCAGTTCAGGGACAAAATAAATTGTAGGTCTTAGCGTTTAAAGACGCCCAGTATATTGGGCTTTGCGCAGCAACATACAGAACAGTTCACCGTGCGAATGGGTATCAGATTCAGTAGCCAGTTGTTTATAGTGACTATTACAACAAATCCCGTGCAGCAGTTAACATAAACAACAATCTATGAAGCAACACCATCAGTATGGAAGAAAGACATTTCACGTGATCTTGGGAGATGTGTATACATGTTTTTTTTTCATGGATTTGACCTTAACTAATCCAGTATGTGCGATTCGATTTATTTACAACAACCACCAGACAATTCCTGAATACCAGTTGCTATTAGTCAAAGAGTTGTTGTAGATACACATAAGTAGTGGTAGGATGGCAACACGTAGTGGTGTGCCAGAAAATTTAGAATGTAAACAAACCATCAGCTAGACCCGCAGATACAGGTGCTTGGGACGTTAAAAAACGTGCCTTTTCTGAGATGAAAAGTAAGTCTCAAGGACTTAAGTGCATTGGTGACTTATGTAGGCAGCTAAGATTCACAAAAAGATCTCGGCGGAGCACCTATTGTCTGTATACACCGACACAGACTCTGTGTACAGAGTGCTACGTAGAGCACCATTTTAGCAAAATTTGAGTTAACTATTTTTTTTTGTCACAGTTGAGCTTCGAAGATGTACTTCCATGAATTTTAGCATATCGAACTAAGCCATTTACAACTACTTTCAGGGTATGTGCGTGTTTGTATGGATGATACGAGTGTGTATATGTATTCAATTCTCTTATCGCACTATTAGAATGTATTATATAGCTGATTTAGCTAAGATACAGGATCCGATACTATGCTTAATATTGAATTTTCAACTGACTATTACAGTATGAAATATTGTAGTGTGGTATAGACATCCATAATACGATCTGTTCAGATCAACGAGGTTTCACTGTGGCGCTTAATTGTGGAATATTGATCTATATTTACGACATTTCATTTAGGGATAATATTATTTATTTCAAAAATGGCAAGTATGTATGATACAATGTATGAACATATGGTATGGCTCTCATAGTTGCTGTAGTGGTTCAGGAAAGATTGATGGGAAGAAGTGGTCAGTAAATTCCCGTTTGAAGCCTGGGCCAAGTGAGTCGACAATGGAAGATATGTGCTGAGTCATTTCGGACCGGTGTTGAAAAGACACTGTTACTATCGAATGTTCCATATATTTTCTTGCTGACCTACTAAATAGAGTACCCAGATCGGGTCTGCGCCGTGCAGTGCCGCGGAATGGGTTAGTGCAGAGTACGAAATACCGAGAAGGACCAGGTTATCTGTCATAATCCGGTCGAGAAGCGAGGATGGTGGTAAGCCAATGCCGCACCAGATCACGGATGAATTCGGTATGTGTTGGCTGGCCTGAATCGGAAGTATCATAGTCGGAACCAACAAGCGCGATGATTTGGTTTGAACCGATATTTGGAAGTAGTACTTCAACAGCGTAATTAGCCTACCGGATGTTGTATATTTACTTCTGCTACTCCGCAATGAGGCATCCACTTCACCAGTGAAACTTTCATGGTACAACAAAGCAAAACATGTCCTTTAAGTATCGCGTACGTTCGTCTGTCATGAGTGTTTCTCAATCACATCCAAATCTTTGCCAAACGCCTGAGAAGCTGTATAGTACATATAATATAGATTATCGTAACATATGTACTACACTCTCATACATGAAATTTGGCGCACTCTCTCGCACAAATTTGACACACTGTAGTGACTGTATTCTCGTACATAATTTCGTCTGCCGAAACATTTCCAAAACTAGACGCAATCTCACCTGAGCTCGACCGTCAAAATATTTTCAAAATTAGACAACTGTTGACCAATCTAAATGAGTTTCTCTTAAAACATGATCGTTCATTGGTCAAACGAGGGAACACAAAAAAGGTTGTTGAACATCACCCCCGGTGGCCGGGCCTGTGATGCTGTGAAGTGTATTTCAAAATTTAATGTATGTACATATTTTTTAAATTAAAAAAGTATTTTAATATTAAAAACCCATCACAGCATTATGCCCTGCGCGGAAAAATATCGTTTTGTTGTTGTTGGGACATTTGTCATATAAAGACGGTTCAGATAATCGCCTTCGGATGTGCTACTCTGTTTTAGAGCCTCTCCCCCTCAGTTCAATGTCGATATTATATTTTATAGTGCCCCCCCCCCCTCCCCCTCGCGCACCTTCCCCATCATAGCCCTAAATATATAATATACCCTAGAACAAAGTAAAAATATAAAATAAAAAAATCGAAAAAATACATATTTACCAACTGTGTAATCTGCAACTTCGGAATTTAAGTAGATTCGAATATCACTCTATTCCGATAGCTTACCCCACAGGTCATATAACTACATGTTTTCATTCGTTGAACGTTTGCTTTTTTTGTGAATACTGGAAGTTTTAGGGCTTTAGGGTTTAGGGTTTTTATTTGGTTACTTTTTTGCTCTACCCCGCAAATGGAATAAAGTTATGTTTTTCTTTTTGTTTTGAAAATTCGTTTGCGGTTATTTTTAATTTATTTATACTGTTTTGTTGTTTTTTCAAAAATGAAGGCTATGGTTTTGTCTTGTTTTATTCACTTTTAAAGGGGTTCAAAAAAAGGTGATTAAATTTTTATATACGCAGGATGAAAACTGGCATGACTTGTATGAGGGATCTTCAGTATTCCGCTTTCTAGATGTCAATATGATGAATACTTTGAGACACGATAAAAATCAATCATCAAGCTGTATAGTGTGCCAAAAACCGGTGCGATTTATATGTCCATGTTTACGACGACACTTCTGCAGTCTCCAATGCCAGGTATGAAGTCTCCCAGTTTGCATTCCAAAGTTTAATCTGTTCGCAGACCGTCTCTATATTCTTTGTTATGTTGTATCTAATCGTACATATGATTTGTTATCTGCCTGTAGAATCACGACTGGAATGAAGGAGAGCATTATGCCAACTGCGATTATGAAGACTCAACACAAATCGCCGATTCCCACGGACCAATAGGGAATCGTTTCAAGAGCTCTTGCAACCCAATTACTGACCAAAGGATGCTGAACAATAGCTGTTCAAATCGTGAGATGCACAGTAGCCTTGCCAACGGTTGCGTTCGAAACCGAGTAGAGGCTTATAAGTGGCCGAAAGGTGGCACAACAAAAACATGTAGCTGTACAACGAATGCAGCACCACCCGGAGTAAACAATGTGTATGGTATTTATGGACAGATTGTCCTTCACGCAAGTCGGGGTATGGCAGGTAGTAGAGAAGTACGTGAAGTACCGCAAAACAACAGCAAGAATCCGAGTTATGAGCAGTGTTGTGTCGATTATAGATATGGTGAACGACCCCGACAGGGCAACTCTCCGAGGAAAATGTTGTCTCCATCTAGACCTCAAGCTGACGTACGAGGTGAAAATTTTGCAAATAGTCTACCTCCAGGGTACGGGAAAGTTGTCGATAGACTACCGACAGGGTACGAATCTGAATCACATACTTTACCCGACAGCTTGCCCCCGGGTTATGAAAGGAATTCTGGCTGGGGTAGTAGCAATAACGACCAATCGCAGACACCATCAGAATGTGAGATGCACTACAGTGACAGCGTCGTACAATCGGCTCAAAGTGAATCGCATAGCCCAAGTGGCACCCAAAAACCACGGGCGTGCACCTGGAAAGGATGCAAGAAGACCTTTTTACGCTCAGATCACTACAATAGACACTTAAACACACATACGGGTTACAAGCCATACCATTGCACTTGGCAAGGATGCGGGAAAAGTTTCAGCCAAGCCAGCAATTTGAGCAGACATATAAAGACGCACACCAACGAAAGACCTTATGCCTGTGCGTGGGAAGGATGCGACAAGCGATTTAGTGAAGGAAGCAATCTGGCCAGACATTATCGCTTGCATTCCGGGCAGAGACCATACCCTTGTATGTGGAAGGGATGCAACAAGGCGTTCGCAGATCGGAGTTATCGCACTGCACATGAGAAGACTCACTCTCGGTCTGAGGTGTTTATGTGCACTATTCAAGGCTGTAACAGGACATATTCTACGAAGAGTTACCTCAGAAGACATATCAAATCACATTCGTCCGAGCTTTCCAGTCTGCCCGCTCAATAACCCACGTTATTTTTTCTAAAACCCGAAAGTGTGGGTGAGTACAAATGGCAGAAAGGATGAGGAGACCCAACAGTGGATGAGCCTTCTCCAGTCAAGTTAAAATTTAAGTACTCGCAGATAGTCGCAGCGACAAAGTAATAAAAAACAGCAGTCGAACTGTAGCATGTACCACTCACACTTGCTTCATTTTAGACAATACTTCATGAGTCTAAAGAAAGCATTTATACTTGACTAATTTGTGGAGGATGCGTTATTCTATTTAGCGCACACTGAGCTTCTTCGGCCCATTGTGCGCGTGCCAAGATTTCCGAAAGGGTCAGGCCGATTTGCACGGCGAGGAGCGATAAGAAGGTGCAGACATCCATTTCATAGTCGCTACTGCAACCTCGCCATAGACCATGACGACATGCCTATTGCACGCAAGTAGCATTCCTCCCGACGCAGTCGCCAAAAAGTGCTAGTCTTTTAACGCATGAGCGATTCTCGAGAGCCTAGATCCCTCTGCATCTCACCGAGGACTGTGCTCAACAGCCGCACACGGTGACACTCAGGCATTGGCGATGGGTGTGCAGCCCTATCCTCTGCATGTCCGGGGGAACGGAGTCTCACTGTGGGTGTGCGCCGTGTTCATACAGTATACGTGTTGATGGTGCATCGAGGGCATGGGCTGAAAGCGCCGCTCTACCTCATACACAGGAGCTAAGAATAGGAGTGTAGACTGTAGTGGTCTAGACTTCGCCACGACAAGCGCAGACTGTACTCACGGGTGTGCCTAGGGCTTCACATACACGCATGCATCATTTACTCGAGAGAAGATATGTATTCTAAGAGGCCGTCGCTGTCGTGGATGCTGCACCCCATAACCACAATGGTGTTGGGTAGGTCAGCCCACGCGAGTGGCTTGTTGGAGTGTCCCAAGAAGACCTGCGGAACACCGGCACACATACTATGAGAATGATAATAAGAAATAAACTTGGCACAAATTTACTACGCGAATAATACATATAGTGAAAAATTGGTACAAATCTACTATAAGGGTAATAATCATCATGAAACATTGGTGCAAATACTGTAACATAAAGATTATGATTAAACATTGGTCCAATTACTGTACAAGTAATAATCATGATGAAACATTGGTACAAGTACTGTGAAAATAGTGATCATGATATAATATTAGTACAAACTGAAATAGAGGCTGCATGTTGACTGTTGTGACAGGGTAAGCGTAGGCTGTAATCGCACATTCAGTTATAGCCTGCACCATCCAACAATGAGACACCGCGTTAAATCAGCAGGGTCTATGTCCGCGTGTGGTGAGAAACCTCCGAGACGGCAGCTGTGAACATCCCACACACACCACACACCTTAGCAAGGGCTGTAAATATAGTATACGTTAATAACAAGCAACAAATGGCACGTATAATCATGTTCGGTCGGCGTATGATAGGCATACAATCATTGGGTTACAGACAAAAGCCAATTGACATATTGGAATTAAGTCTGGGCACTCAGGCCAATCCCGCCACGCACCTAGCAATGTAGAGTGACTGATTAAGTACACAGAATACGATGGAAAGCCTATATCACACGTGCAATCATTTGCGTGTGTACTTTAGCATGTAACACGCACATGCATACGCACTTGTGTGGGTATTTTTGCAAGTAACACGCACATGTACACGCACTTGCGCGTGTATTTTAGCATGTAACACACACATGTACACGCACTTGCGCGTGTATTTTAGCATGTAACACACACATGTACACGCACTTGCGCGTGTATTTTAGCATGTAACACACACATGTACACGCACTTGCGTAACAAACACATGTACACGCACTTGCGTAACAAACACATGTACACGCACTTGCCTTACAAACACATGTACACGCACTTGCCTTACAAACAAATGTACACGCACTTGCGTGTGTATCTATTGCATACAACATCCACACAACCGCCATGTACTCACCTCGTTGCCGCCTAGTGTCGTGTCGGACATGCGCGTTGTGCGGATTTTGTTCCTGCAGAAACAACGCACAGCAGAAACAACGCACGCGAGCTGAGTGATTTGTGAGGCTGAGACGGTACGCACACACAGGACCTGTACGCTGCACGGCACAAATTGTACACATGTGAACGGCTTCTCTGTTTTGGGCATATGAATAGGTACTATACGAGGCAATCTGCACAGATCAGACAACAGGCAGATAAGTCGTATTGACGTACACGTTGTCTCGGGTATCGGACAGGTGTCTTTGACAGACGCACACACCAACCCACATACATTTCTGCCAGCAGGGACGCAGCAATGGCCGTGGGCGATGGAGCCCCAAACATGTCCTGCTTATTACACGCAAGCACTATGGGCACTCTGCCGCTGGAGATGATATTGTGAGCTACCACCGTGTACAGCCATCTGTGGGGTGCACGTGGTCGTGGTTAGTAATACGTATACATGCTTATATGTATTAACAGTAACACAAAACAGACACACAAACAGACACACACACATTATATATATATATATATATGTACAGATATATACATACAACAACACCCACACATCCCTATATATATATATAAATATATATATATTTATATATATATATATATATATATGTATATATATATAATATATATATATGTATATACATATATATATATATACATATAATATATATATATATATGTAATATATATACATACATACATACATATATATTTATACATACATATATATGTACACACACACACGCACATATATATATATATATCAGTATAAATGAATATAACACACGCAATTACACACACAGTCAGTACAAATCGACATAACATACGCAGAAACATCCGCAATGGCCGCACGGCACGTGTGGCTGTCGACCACAAACACAACTGCTTTGGCTGTTGCTGCCAATTGATCCACCGCCAATGAGCGCAGCCGGTACTGTCCAGGAATGTCGTACAGTACAAAGCCCTAGCGGTGTACATGGAGGGGTGTGTGTGTGGATGAATGTGTGTACATGGAGGGGTATGTGTGTGGGTGAGTGTGTGTACATAAATGGGTATGTGTGTAGGAGAGTGTCTGTGCATGGAGGGGTATGTGTGTGGGTGAGTACATAGAGGGGTATGTGTGTGAGTGAGTGTGTGTACAAAGATGGGTATGTGTGTGGGTGAGTGTGTGTGCAAGGAGGGTCATGTGTGTGCACTTCCTAAAAATTACATGACCAAACTAGTGTGATAAGAAAGTTAATAGGATGAACTTCAAGAAGAACTGTTAGTACTTTTAGAGTCAATTTTTAGACAATCGTGGGAGGTGATTAGGCCGTGAGTGTATGTGTGATACGTGTTGGCAAGCATGTGTTGACGTATGCACATGTCCGTGGATAGACAGTTCTATTGTATAGCTTAGCACAGTCTATGACGACTTTTAGGTTTGTACTTGCATTCGAACAGGTATGTGACACACACAGGCACAGACACATGCTGAGACAGATAAGTGTGTATGCATATTTTACGAATGGTACCGTGACAGTACATGCGCATATCATTCTTCATCGATTCAGAGACATACACAAATCCGATTCAATAGAACGTGCTGGGTGTATGGTGGGGTACAGATAGAAAGAGCCTGGCTAACGTTTAACGTTTAAACTCGCAAAGCGTGCCCTCTGACAGCCCATGCATACACTCACCTTCTCTTGTGTGCCCGTCTTGATCACCGCAGTATTCGTCTTAAGCGAAGAGTGGGTCTCAAAAACATGACCGAACTGCAGCTGTAGGGTTGTAGGATAATCAGAAGCACACATAAACATCAGTGGCAGCCATGCAGAAGGCTTAACAGACACTCGTGGTAGCAGGTGGACTACCCTACACGAACATCTAACTTTTAATTGAACACGAATGAGACCTCCGCACATATGCTCATGGCATATACTTTGTAGATGCCCGTATCGGCTGTGCAGGTTGGTGAGCTGCGCACACACACACACACAGCCACAGGCGTGTGGTCAACCACTACCGTACGACTGCTCGAGCCTGTGTAGGCTATATTCACGTGACACTTACTTGCATTGCGTTGTACTATGTGTACATGTGTAGGCTATATTCATGCGACACGTACTTGCATTGCGTTGTACTATGTGTACATATGTAGGCTATATTCATGCGACACGTAATTGCATTGCGTTGTACTATGTGTACATGTGTAGGCTATATTCATGCGACACGTACTTGCATTGCGTTATACTATGTGTACATATGTAGGCTATATTCATGCGACACGTACTTGCATTGCGTTGTACTATGTGTACATGTGTAGGCTATATTCACACGACAGGTACTTGCATTGCGTTGTACTATATGTACATGTGTAGGCTATATTCACACGACAGGTACTTGCATTGCGTTGTACTATGTGTACATGTGTAGGCTATATTGTCGTTGCCGTGTCAGATACTTCTGACCCTTATGACACTCAGCCAGTGGTGAGTGGGGGCATTCTACACACGTCCCGTGCTGCAGCGTATGACCACCTCATACGCCTGCGCAACGCATCGGGGCACACATGTAGAGTGAATAACCACCAGGGCTCAGTACCAACCACACATGTACTATTTGATATGCTATGACATGACAACATGTACAAGATGTATAGACAGATAGGCTATAACATGTACAAGATGTATAAACAGATAGGCTATAACATGTACAAGATGTATAGACAGATAGGTTATAATATGTACACGATGTATAGACAGATGGGCTATAACATGTACGATATATATGGACAGAAATGCTATAACATGTTCAAGATGTATAGACAGATAGGCTATAACATGTATAACATGGTATACTACGCCTGGGCATGATCAGATGGCAACAAACGGGACAACTTATCTCCACACACCCTATTGGATACAAACGGAGGTTCGTAGGCGATATGCATGGACACAGCACAAGAAACACAGATGAAGTATATCACCCAAAGCACACATACAGGATGACCAGAACACCGTAGGAATGTGCCTATGTGTTGCAGCATACACATACACACAGGTTACCTTTGTGAACAGCGACGACTTTCCAGAGCCTTGCAGACCCACCAGCAGAACGGCGGATCTGGCAGAGGAGCGACTGCGCAGATAGAAAGCTAGCGCAAAGGTCAAACCCACAGCCACCAGAGCTATCGCTATGGCCACGACGGGAAAGCCGGCTGTAATAAATGTATATATATATATATATATATATATATATATATATATATATATATATATATATATATATATATATATATATATATATATATATATATATATATATATATATATATATATATATATATATATATATATATATATATACTA
>NW_014040247.1:40059-41614 GCF_001186125.1 Sphaeroforma arctica JP610 | reverse complement strand
CTTATAACTCTACAACCCTTTATCCTTATAACTCTACAACCCTTTATCCTTATAACCCTACAACTCTTTATCCTTATAACTCTACAACCCTTTATTCTTATAACCCTACAACTCTTTATCCTTATAACTCTACAACCCTTTATCCTTATAACCCTACAACTCTTTATCCTTATAACCCTACAACCCTTTATCCTTATAACCCTACAACCCTTTATCCTTATAGCCCTACAACCCTTTATCCTTATAACCCTACAACCCTTTATCCTTATAGCCCTACAACCCTTTATCCTTATAACCCTACATTCCTATACCCCGACAACCCTATAACCCTATAGCTCTACAAGCCTGTAACCCTACCCCATATCGCCCTCAGAGCATCGCTAGTCCCTGGAGAGAGAAATACAGAATCAGCGCAGTACGATGTGACTGTGCAAGGGACATTGCATGTGGTCAAGGCCCTCAGTGCCCTGGGCAAGGCCACCAAGAAGCCCTCACTGCTGGTCTACACATCCACTGCACTGGTTGTAGTGGGCAGAGTATGTACCTTCGCGCGCGCGTGTGTGTGTGTGTCACTGTGTGTACGTGTGTGTGTCTCTCTCTCTGTGTGTCTCTCTATGTGCGTGTGGCTGTGGCTGTGTATTAATGCGTGTATGTATTTATGCAGGTGTATATATGAGTGTACTTCTGTATGAATGTGCTTGTTTTTTTAACGTATTTATGTATGCGTATGTTTCTTTGCAGGTATTTATGTATATGCATGTTTGTTAGTACTTATGTAGGTATATGTATATGTGTTTGTACGTATGTACGTAAGTAAGTATATCCGCGTGTTCTGTAAATAGGTTTTATGTGTGCTTACTAGTCTATATTTCTGCACGCACAGTTTATGTATTTCCATGATGCTTGTATGTGTGTGTGTACATGTTCATAACCAAACAATTATACATTTGCATATATATGCCTCAGCATGACCTACGAGTTACTACCAGGAAGAGTCTCTGTTATGGTTGCATTGATAAAATATAGGCTAAGAACAGAGGTCACAACACCCATGGGCCGTGTGTGTATGTGTGTTTATATATGTTTTTTATGAGTGCGCGTATGTATGTATGTGTGCATGGGTATGTTTGTAACTTTGTATGTATATATGTATGTGCATAAGTGTATGTGTATAGTTGTGTGCATGGGTGTGTTTGTATATGTATAAGTAAAAATGTATGCGCATATGTGTGTGCTAATTTATGAGCGTATATATATTTGCACGAGTGTATGTGTGTGTGGGTTTGTATTTATGTATGCGCATGTCTGCGTGCTAATTTATGTGCGTATATATGTATATACACGAGTGTATGTGTGTGTGGGTTTGTATTTATGTAAGCGCGTGTGTGTATATATGTGTGTATATGAGTGTTTACGTATATAAGTCTGTACATATCTATGCACATGACTATATATATATATATATATATATATATATATATATATATATATATATATATATATATTATATATNTATCTCTACTACTTACTTACTTACTTACTTACTTACTTACTT
>NW_014040247.1:38490-40025 GCF_001186125.1 Sphaeroforma arctica JP610 | reverse complement strand
GTAGTAGTAGTAGTTAGTTAGTATATAGTACGTATATATATATGACACTATATAGTATATATATATATATATATATATATATATATATATATATATAAATCTATCTATCTATCTATCTATCTATGTCCATCTATCTATCTATCTATCTATCTATCTGTCTATCTATCTATCTATCTTTCGAAGTATATAACTATATAAACATATATGTATATATATATATATATATATTTATATATATATATAGATATGATCACTAATCTAAATGATTTTCCGCTGTCTTAACTCTTATCTCTACACTTCGTAGCAAACAGACACACTCCTGGATGCCGATGAAACGGCACCCATCCCCAAGGTACGCTTATACTGTGCTGTACTACATGGAATGGCACGTACCTGTTTAATTGGCTGTGGGTTGTGACTCGCAAAACAGTCAGTCAGTAGCAGACACTGCGTAAGAAACAAAACTGCCGTGTGTGATGAGAGTCCGCTTATAGACATATTTATTTTTTGAAGTAATTGTTTAACCTTTACTAGAGGTGAATACAACCCCTATGTCGTAGATACATATGGAGACTTGTAAAACAGTATGAAGTAGTAGACCAGACAACGTATATGCACGAGTACTTTACTTGTGCTTACTTTGACATGTATATGTAGTGAAGATGCGCGATAATACAGTAGGAATGTAGGGGGGATGTACGACATTTTATAACGCATATAGGAGAAATATACGACATTTCAGCATGTATATAGTACAGATATACGACATTGTAGCATTCATATAGGGGAAATGTACGACTTTCAAAAATGCATATAGGGGGAATATACTACATCCCAACATGTATAGAGTACCAATGTACGATATTGTTACATTCATATAAGAGAAATGTACAACATTCAAACATGCACACAGAGGAACTGTAAGACTTTCAAACATACATATCGAAGAAATGTAAGACATTTGAATATGTATATAGCTGAAACGTACATCAATTATACACGCATATAGGGGAGATGTACAACATTCAAACATGCACACAGACTCTAAAAACATACATATAGAAGAGATATACGACATTTAAATATGTGTATAGCTGAAACGTACAACATTTATACACGCATATAGAGGAAATGTACGACATTAGGATAGGTAAGTGAGTCTATATTTAATTCATGTAAGCCCATGCCGTCTTTATATTCGCACTCATTATACAAACTCGTTTGTGCGCAGGAGAAGCTCAGCGCGTGGGTGGCATGCAAAGCAAAAGCCGAAGCAATCATCACCTCTGCCGCAGGACCTCATCTGCAGACATGCATTCTACGACCCACACGTAAGCAACCATCACAGATACACACTACACATGACAATCACACGAAAGTACCACTACTACATACTACACACGACACTCACACGAAAGTACCACTACTACACACTACACACGACACTCACACGAAAGTACCACTACTACACACTACACACGACACTCACACGAAAGTACCACTACTACACACTACACACGACACTCACACGACAG
>NW_014040247.1:30908-34614 GCF_001186125.1 Sphaeroforma arctica JP610 | reverse complement strand
ACTATATATATTTTTTTGTTCTATATATATATATATATNTGTGTGTGTGTGTNTTAGTATATATATGTGTGTGTGTGTATGTATATATATATATGTGTGTGTGTATGTATATATATATATATATATATATATATATGTGTGGGTGCGTGTGTGTGTGTATATGTATATGTATATGTAAATATACTACACATACATAAATATATAAATCCCCTCTCTCGTTACTTGTTGCACAGCACGAAAGCAAAGGACGACTTCGGCTACACGCCATCTGAGGCGACACTTAAGACCATTGAACGTACTGTGCGGAAGTACAAATTGGCGCAGAATGCGAACATGCGTGGACTAAAGCTGTTGCGTAGACACAGCTCTAAACGGTTGAGTAGACTCAGGAGTAACGGGGTGGAGAGACGGGCCAACGACAGTGACAACGATTAAAACGCACCAATCATACGTAGTTTTAAAAGATTGTACCATGTATGGGAATGTCTACTATGTATGGATTAGAATTACCATATATGGGAAAGTTTCCATGTATGGGAATGTATTGAATTATGACCGACGCATAGTCGAGCGCAGTCCTCGAGGTTGTGCCAGTTACAGTTACTTTTATGACGAGCACTACGGTTGGCTGTACTTCTAATTTTGATATGATAATTCCCATACTTTAGTTATCCTATTACCATACTTGCCATATAAATATAAGTCAGCAACCCTATTACCATACTTACGTTACGCTTTTAACATGATTCAGTCACCCTATTACCATAATTCAGCCACCCTATTACCATAGTTTGGTAATAAGATACTGCTGTTAGAGGGGAGCATAGATTTCTGGTATATGTTCCTTCAGAAAATGGATGAAGTTTATGTGTGTGGGAAGTAGTAATTGGTGATATTGTAGTGAGCAGTGAAGTAGTGTAAGTAAGTGGTTTCAGTCACCCTAATACCATAATCTAACCACCCTATTACGATAATTTAGTTTTCCTCTGTCCATACTTCAGTTACCCTTTTAACATAACTCAGCAACACTATTACCATACTTACGTTACCCTATTAGCATGATCCAGTTAACCTATCACCATACTTCAGTTATTCTATTACCATAAATCAGCTATCGTATAAACATAATGCAGTTTCCCTATCAACTTAATTCAACATGTCTTTAATCGTACAGTAGTCTCGTATTGCATATGCACACATTGTACCGAACAGTGGTCCTGAGTTCAGCTCGATGCGCGTGTGTGCGTAATGTTTTCTTACCTGCTCAACCAATCGTGCATGCGAACATACCTCATGTATGCATATAACCCCGTATTCATTCTCTCATCATGTCATGTCATTTGCTGAATTACTTTATTACTTATAGGTGCGATATCTGAATGTGTATACATGTCCAGAAAGCCCCCTTCCCCATTACAACGGTTTTAGACTGCTGCCCATGTTCTGCTTCCTATTAACTTGTCGCGTCGCCCAATATACTGAACTGAAACATTTCAGACGTAAGCCCTGGTTTTATGTTCAGGTGTGAGTGCTGCTGCCCAGCTCGACGTCGAACGACTCATGCCAGACTACACACACTCATGTATTTGTACAAACACGGCCAGAGCAACACTGCCATCAGTACATGCCACATCTCCATAGCAACCGTATCTGTATAACATACTACATCCACCTAGCAACCGTACCTACAGAACGTACTACCTCTACTGCTGCTCCCACGCCCATTGGTCCTCCTTCACAGGCGGGGCTGACTCAAACACTCTGATGAAACTCTGTGCCCCCTGCGCCCCAGAGAACACCACCTCGCCATTAACCATGAACGTGGGCACGCCATGCACACCCCTCATTGCGTTGGTGTGTGCGTCTGATTTGGTCTTGGCACACATAGCTGGGTCTGTCACGTATCGTTGCGTGCCGTCTCTGTCCATGCCTGCTGCTACGCCTATGTCTATGACTGTCTGTGCGTCGAGGAACACTCCATCGGTGAAGTATGCCTGGAATAACTTCTCTTGCACCTTGTTTTGGAGCACACTGCCCCCTTTTCCAAAGGCCAGGTGCATCAGATTGTGTGCGTGGATGGTGTTGGGTGTCCTGTCGGTCTTCCCGGTGAAGTCAATGCCCACTTTCTGGCCCATCATGCGCATGTTTTGGCCTACCCGTGGATTGGTGGGTGTATCTGGGCTCTTCAGTGTGCCTTCTATAGGCGTCTCTGACCGCAGTTGAAAGGGATACCATCGCACGTGCACATTGAATTTGTCTTTAGTCTCGTTGATGGCGGCCTCTAAGTGGCGTTTGCCTATCCAACAGTATGGACATACTATGTCGCTGACCACCTCTACGAGTATGGTCTTCAAGGCTCCGGACGACATGTTTGTATTTAAAAAATATACTCGAAGTACTATTGTGATATGTGAAAGTAGGAACAAGTGCTATGGATATAGAACTATAGCGGCAATGACGACCGATAATACTTGCCGAGCTCTTATATACTGTCAACGATAGAAAACCTCGTGTTTGTTATTAGTAACAGCAGAAGCCATATAAATATATGTGTAGAGTGAAGCCATAGGTACAGATTTACACCATGATGCGAATACAAACACAGGCACACAAATACATATTCACAATACATTGTTCATTGAATACATACTTACAAACAAACTTCTTTGAGTTGTGTAGCGTGCCACATCACTTCGGGAACAGTGTTCCAATTATGATAAGATCGGGATCCAATGAAAACCAGTCAGTGATTATTGATGACCCGTGCGGTACTTCGTCACCAGAAATGCTATTTACCCACCAGATACGTTATTCCGCACCAGTTTTTAGATATCGTAAATAGTCTTTTATGTATTTATTTTAACGTTCTACTTACAGTCAGTTATCCCATCCGTTGTTCTCCTGCATTTGAGGGTGTATGGCTGTACTACATACAGACAGTCTCTCGGTATACCGTCATAAGCTACTGCCTTAGCTGTGCAGCAAACAGTACAAGCGGCAGCCATGAGCAACACCTCTCGCGTGCACGAT
Source organism: Sphaeroforma arctica JP610 (assembly GCF_001186125.1). Taxonomy (NCBI): domain Eukaryota; class Ichthyosporea; order Ichthyophonida; genus Sphaeroforma; species Sphaeroforma arctica. Next base: position 31,584 of record NW_014040247.1, on the reverse strand, counting down.
GGACTGCGCCTAACTGTAGTAGGGGGGTTAGGGTTTCTTGGGTTTCTGGCTTATTCCGCCTGGGTGGGTGTGGTTGCATGCTTTGTCCCGGCATTGCCTCTGTTCCTGTTGGTTCCGGCTGTGTGGCGGCAATGGGTCGACTTTGTAGGCGGGTCTTGGCTGGGTTTACCTACGGTAGGTGTAATGAAGTATTCTGAGTTCAACAGAGATAGTGCATTTGTATTGATTCATTGCGATACCAGGCCATTGACTTTCATGGAGTTGTAGTTGTAGTTGTAGTGTTGCCAGGGGCCCACTGCGTTTGTCCGGATACGACCGAGAGGGCTCATTGACGTATGCGAGGGAATTTTCAAACTGTAGCGAATCATGGTTTGACATGGTAGACGTGTTGGTGTCTTGGTTCAATAAGCATTTCTCAGCAGATTGTAAACATGACCATAGATTTATAGGCAAATGATAGTTATTATGTGAATGTGTACATATACACAGGTATTCAATATGATATTTGTATAACCTCGAATATATAGAATTATATAAATTTAACTTAAAAGAAAAACATCTGAAACAAATCACCTGTGAAATTATATAATTATTTGGATGTATATATATATATATATATATATATATATATATATATATTAATATATTATAGTTGTGTTGTGTTGTGTGGTGTGTG
>NW_014040247.1:23937-27574 GCF_001186125.1 Sphaeroforma arctica JP610 | reverse complement strand
TAGTATGTCATACATGCGTGTGTTATTTACCATATGTTAGTATGTCATGCATGCGTATGTTATTTGCCACATGATCGTATGTCATGAATGCGTGTGTTATTTACCACATAATAGTATGTCATGCATGCGTGTGTTATTTACCACATAATAGTATGTCATGCATGCGTGATCTCCTTTCTCAGAGGTAGTCTTGTGGCTGCACCAACACTACACTCGATTGTAGGTTATTGTTCAATCTATTGTTGGTTATTGTTTACTAATGTAGCCTGTTACATAGTCACTCTTTCCCTTTCTCACCTCTCACAGAGCTGTGTGGCCTTAAGTTTGTGTTCTCTGGCGATGAGTTTGTGAGCACAGATGCGTGCATAGTGGCGTCTAACCATCGCAATCGATTGGACTGGCTATTCCTATGGGGCTTGTTTGTGCGCTACGGCAGGCTGCAGTATCACAAGATCATGCTAAAGGTGGGTGCTGCATGGTAGATGTGTATGTCAGCTGGTATATGTGTATGTCCGTTGGTAGATGTGTATGTCCGTTGGTAGATGTGTTTGTCCGTTGGTAGATGTGTATGTCCGTTGGTTCATTCCTTTAACTGCGCACACAAAAACATGCTGAAACGCGTACATAGATCACATAAACGAATTGTCTATACAGATGGGTCTGTCCATTCCCGTGCGTGGTAACGTATCCGCAGGGTTTCTCTCTTAACGTATCATCTAGTGACGTATACGCGTCGTCTGTTGACTGTCTACAGGCGCCGTTGAAGCACTTGCCTGGCCCTGGGTGGGCCACACAGGCCATGTGCTTCCTCTTTGTGGAGCGCAGTTGGGAGAAAGGTAAACGTCCACCATCTATCGCAAATGCTCATAAGCGACCTGTTACTATATTGTCACAGTCCTTGGATGTATTCATACCGGCGCGTGGACGTACAGCTGTTTGCACGGTGTGTGTATATTCATACGGGTGCGTGGACGTACAGTTGTTTGCACAGTGTGTGTTTGATCAGAGACGGTGGCGGTAGTGTTCTCAGACTTAAGAACACACTATATATATATATATATGTTTATGTTCATATATCTGTATATATGTATATATGTATATATATATGTTTATATGTAAATATATGTATGTATATATATATATATATATATATATATTTATATATGTATATGTATATATATATGTATGTGTGTGTGGGTGTATGCATGTATGTACGTACGTACGTACGTACGTATGTACGTATGTATGTATGTATGTATGTATTCATATATATATATATACATATATATATATATGTATGTATGTATATATGTGTGTGTGTGTGTGTGTGAATATCTATCTATATATATCTATATTTGTAAAATCATCAAGAATGTGTTTCTTGACACATTTAACCTGTTCATCCGTGCAGACGAAGCGTACATCAGCAGCTGGATACAATACTACCAGAACCAGAACTACCCGCTACAACTGGTGGTAAGCTCAATGGCCATTCGCTTCAATCGGTTGCCATGGGTGCTAGCATAGCCTGTACAAGCTATGTGTCAGGTGTTATGTTTGTCTGCACAAGCTATGCATCCTGTTCTATCTGTGTCTCGTTGTCCTTGGTGTTATGTTTGTTACATGGCCAGTGTGTGTGTCTGTGGTTTGGCACTCACAAGCCCCGCACCTCTCCACGTCATACGTAGCCCCCAATATTTGCGCATCTAAAGACCCACGGCAGGAGTGGTTTAGCCACCCATTTCGCATCCAATGGGTTGGCATTACGCATTCAGAGCACTCGGGTGGTCTGCATCGTCCCGTTTCTCTTGCGTACACGCTTTACTCTTGCGCCCAGTTCCTTGTTCCTCCTCCTTTATTGCCCACTGGCCTTCCCAAGTACATCTCGTGCCATGCCTCTTTTATTGGGCATTATGCTATTCTCCATATAGTTTCGTTCGACGTTTCAGTATAGTCCATTATGATCCCCCCGTAAGTTACTTTCATTTCCTCTTTTATTGTCCACTATGGCGTCACCAGATGTTTCCCGAGGGCACCGATCTGAGCGCGGGCAATCTTAAACGCAGCCACGCGTTCTCAGAGAAAAGTGGCCTGCCTGTGTACGAATACGTTATGCATCCCCGTGTAAAGGTAGGTAGCCACTCGCACTGTCTGCGTCATTCCGTTACACGTGTATATATGCCTGTCACCCTATGGCAAGGCATGGATACCAAATGGCCTACGCCGACTACAACACCCGAATGATACGATTGCAACGCCTCCAATAAACGTTAAAGCCCGCACGTGCGATGTATATTACCCTATCTAGCCAACGCTTACGCGAGTGTGTTTGTATGCACTTGATAACATCATGTACTTATACGCTTATGTACTTGCTGCAACCAATATACACATACGTCCGTGTCCTAGTTTGTCCACATTCGTCTACACTTACCTACATGCTTCATACGTCCATGTATTTAGTTTGTCCACATTCGTCTACACTTACCTACATGCTCCATACATTCTTGTCCTTGGTTTGTCCATATTCCTCTCCACTTACCTACATGCTTCATACGTCCATGTATTCAGTTTGTCCACATTCGTCTACACTTACCTACCTGCTTCATACATTCTTGTCCTTCGTTTGTCCACATTTATCTACACTTACCTACATGCTTCATTCGTCCGTGTCCTTCGTTTGTCCACATTCCTCTACACATACCTACATGCTTCATACGTCCCATGTCCTTCGTTTGTCCACATTCCTCTCCGCACGGCAGGGCTTCTGTTCGACTGTTCAGCAGCTGCGCAGCACCACAGACGCTGTGTACGATGTGACGATTGGTTACCCCAAAGGCCTTCCACAGAACGAGAAGGAGCTGGCCATGGGCATGTTCCCAGGAGAAGTGCACATCCACGTCAAGGTAAGACAGTGCTATAGTGAGCTGTTATGTATAGTACCACAGTGTGCTATATCCAGTAGTTGGCTATAGTGGCACAATCTTATAGGCGGGATGAGGAACAGAATACCAGCATCCAGTTTATCTGTAGCCACGCATGCCTAAGGACACGAACATGACACAAAGGTCATTTGAGATGCCATTGTTCTGCCGTGACCCAACACTCGCAAGCCTCTCTTAGCGTTCTGTATATATGAAGGTACCACTGCAAGCGTTGCTATGGTAACTCAACGCGTAGTGATAAAACAGCCTGCATGCGTTGCTATGGTAACTCAGTGAAGTGTGATAAAACAGCCGATAGTAGCAACCGTGACACTCTGACCTGTCATCACAGCTCTGCCTATGACCAATCGACTTCTCATCAGATTACACTGTGGTTGTGGTCTGCTATGCGCGTGTGGTGATAACATTCACACTCAGCCGAGTGTGCGTTCCCACTCACAGCCACTAACAACACACGACACACTGTCTCCTCTCGCCTGCGACTGTCTGGTGCGTGCAGCGGTACCTCATGATGTCCATTCCGGACAATGAAGATGACCTGGGCCAATGGGTTAAAGACAGGTGGGCTGACAAGGAACAGCGACTGAAAGCCTTCTACGCCCAGGCAAGGAAAGGTGGGTGGCACACAGTGTTAGTATGAACGCGGCGCTTGTAATGTTAAGCATTTGTATGTCTGGAGTGTTAAGCATGGA
>NW_014040247.1:13436-20230 GCF_001186125.1 Sphaeroforma arctica JP610 | reverse complement strand
TGAATTCATTGATCATGTAGGTTGCGTTTATTAATGTGTTTATGCGTGTGTCCATATCATCTTATCTGAATCCATTGATCATGCAGGTGGTGGGTGTTACTGTGTGTATGATTGTAACCATATCATCTTATCTGAATCCATTGATCATGTAGGTGGTGGGTGTTACTGTATTTTTGAGTGTGACCATATCATCTTATTTGAATCCATTGATTATGTAGGTAGTAGGTGTTACTGTGTTTATAAGTGTGACCATATTATCTTATCTGATTCCATTGATCATGTAGGTGGTGGGTGTTACTGTGTTTATAAGTGTGACCATATCATCTTATCTGAATCCATTGATGATGTAGGTTGGTATTACTGTGTTTATGGGTGTGTCCATATCTTCTTCCTGTTCAGCCCACATGCATTTGTCAGATAACCCTGTATAGCTCACATACCCTTTGTCTGATACTACACCCACTGCCCCATCCCACAGGCTGTACCTAGTTACCGTGACAGTAGTGCTAGGTGTGCTGTCGTATATGGGAGTATCGCTAGACAAAACGACCATCTCCAGGGCCAAGCGGTTCGGCGCGAAGAAGTGGACGTAGCGCCATAGTCTGCTGAACAAATCACAGCCATGAAATCCCCTACCATGCAACAGCCCACGCTTGCACGGGTTGTAGGGTTTTTAGGGTTTACGGATGCCACCCGTGGTTATGGGTCCGTTTGGTTTGCAATAGTTAATGATATATGCCATACTGTGGGGTCTGCTACAGCTTGATAGACTTGTTGGTGCGTTAAGTTTCCAGCACTGCAAGCGCATGATGTACATAACAATACATGCACATACGCAAGAATAAACGCAAACAATAGACGCAAACAATAAACGTAAACTGGGAATGATGTGAAACTGTTCACTGTGGACGACAACCGACATTACGTTTAACTGGTCTGTAAAGTAAAGTCGCATTGTTCTTAATTTTTGTCTTGTTTTGGATAGTGGCGTTTGACTTACAACCCAAAAGAATAGCTCAAATGCAAGGCCACCAGAGTGAGCGAAGATAGTCCTCAGACAGACTGACTTCACTACTACAGCTGTACATCATCCGACAGTCTTTATTGATTATACATAAGAAGTGCCTCTAGACAACCGTAGCCCTTTTTACAACAGTACATAATCCGACAGTCTTTATTGATTATACTTACGAAGTGCCTCTAGACAACCGTAGCACTGATTACAACAGTTCATAATCAGACAGTCTTTATTTCTTTATTGACTATACTAACGAAGTGCCTCTAGACAACCGTAGCCCTTATTACAACAGTACATAGTCAGACAGTCTTTATTTCTTTATTGATTATACTTACGAAGTGCCTCTAGACAATCGTAGCCCATATTACAACAGTACATAATCAGACAGTCTTTATTGATTATACTTACAAAGAACCTCTAGACAACCGTAACCCATATTACAACAGTACATGATCAGACAGTCTTTATTTCTTTATTGATTATACTTACGAAGTGCCTCTAGACAACCGTAGACCTTATTACAACAGTACATAAACCGACAGTCTTTATTGATTATACTTGCGAAGTGCCTCTAGACAACCGTAGCCCTTATTAAAACAGTACATAATCCGACAGCCTTTATTGATTATACTTACGAAGTGCCTCTAGACAACCGTAGCCCTGTGCAGCTACTTATTCCGTGTGCCAACGTTCAGGACGCACCCTTCTCCCACACGTAAGTACGTTACTAACCCCATGAACACACGCACCTACACCCACACCTACTCATCGCACTCCGCTCGTTCGTGGTCGAAGTAGTTGACGTCCGGCACTAGCGTGGCCATGGGTGCGGCTAGGTCGGGATCCTCCACCACCTCCACAATAAACAGGCCCTTGCTATGCATGGCCTGGGTGAGGACTGGCAGTATCTCCCCCTCATTCGTAATCCGTGCCCCATCCCCGTGGTACGCCTTCGCCAGCAGCATGAAGTCCGGGTTACTCACCTTGTCCCCAAGCACCTGATCAAATCCAAAGTGGACCCGACCCAACACCCCGTTGTTCACCACGATGACTATCAACGACTGCACGTTGTTCTGGGCCACCATGCCCAGCTCGCCTACCGTCATCTGCAACGCCCCGTCGCCTACTATCACCACTACCTTGGCCGTGGGGTGGGTGAGGGAGGCTGCCACCCCCGCACACAGACTGTAGCCCATGGTGCCCAGGCTCAGATCCGCCAGCACACGCTGCCCTTTGGTCAGGCACAGGCCGAGACTGGACCACAGCGTAGAGTCGCCTGTGTCTACCGCCACTATGTCTTCCGCGCTGAGCAGGTCACCCAACGCAGCAAACACAGACATGGGGTGGCAATAGGAGCTTGCGCTCTCCTCTACTATGGAGAAGCGTGCGGTAGAGTCTCTGGCCCTGAGCTGCTTGCCCGTAGACTTCACTGCGTCGGCCGGGGTGTCTCCGTCCTGGCGTTGGCGCCAGGAGCCGGACAGGAAGTAGTCCCAGGCCTTCTGGGATTTGGGGTCGTTTTTGTCCCGTTTGCTCTTGCGGGTGTAGTGCTGGCTGCCGTCGTCCCACGTGTTCGCTGCCTCCGGATGCTTGGCCATGAGTGTGTCAATACGCCCACACAACTCCTCACAAATGCCACAGATGTTGCCGTAGAGATCGTGCTCCGTCTGCCACCCGATGTTCTTGGACGCGGCATTGGCCGAGGGCATGATGGAGATCATCGCCCTACGTTGCAGCCCATCCGACCCAGCTAACAGTTCGGTACACTCATTCACCCCCACATTCACCACCAAGTCACTGGTCTGTACAATGGTCTTGGCCGCCTCCAGCCCGGGATTGCCGAAGATCCCCAACACACCCAAGTACAGGGGATGGCTCTCGTCTACTATGCCCTTGCCGTCCAGTTTGGCCACGACAGGTGCGTTTAGAGCCTCCGCCAGCCGCAGCACGTGCACCCCTGTACCTACTGCCAGACTGCCTACCGCTATGATGATACGCCTACGCCCACCTCTGAGCGCTTCCTTGTTCACAATGGACTCCGATGCGACATCCAGAGAGTGGGAGGACGGTACTACCTTGGTGCGTTGGTACCTCGTCGACGCCGGCAGGATGCTTGTGAACCTGTGTATCTCCTGGAACACAGCCCTGGCCGTCTCTCCTGGCTTGAGTGTGATGAGTTCTTGCGTCTGGATGTCCACCGGAATAGCCACGTGCACAGCCGTGTACTTCTCGTAGGCGCACGCAATGGAGTTGCGCATGAGCGGCACCACGCTGTTCTTGTGCAGGATGGTGTAGCTATTGTCCACCCCACCCGCACGGAAGATCTCCGTCTGGTTACAGTCCTGGAAGTCAGCGTAGCCAACCTTCCACGAGTGCTTCATGCCGGTGATGCAGATGACACGCACACCATCCTTCACGGCCGCTACTAAGCCTGTGGTCAGGTTGGTGGCGCCGGGCCCCGACGTTGCTAGGCAACAGGACAGACGCCCCGTGAGTTTAGCCTGGGCTGCGGCGGCGAGAGATGCGTTGTTTTCGTTCTTCATGCACACCCTGAAGGGGAAAATGGGCCACAGGTGCCCAGACGGTTCAGGATTAGAAGTCAGTTGGTCTTGGGTTATGGTGGTACTAGGGTTTAGGGTTTAGACCCCGGAATGGATAACAGACTTCTGGGTGCGTGCATGGTGAGAAAGAAAAGCGGAGGTGCGTTTGCAACCACTTATATACCGGTAATAGATGTAATACCAGGCAATGACACACGTGGTATATTTATATATGTTCATTAGATATATTTTTAAGGCACTAACTCATATGATATTATAAGTCAAGGATTCATATGTGGCTTATGTACACATGTTCAATAGATATATTACAAGGCAATAACTCATATGATATTATAAGTCAATGATTCATATTTTAAGGCACTAACTCATATGATATTATAAGTCAAGGATTCATATGTGGCTTATGTACACATGTTCAATAGATATATTACAAGGCAATAACTCATATGATATTATAAGTCAATGATTCATATATGGCATATGTACATATGTTCATTAGATATATTATAAGGCAATAACTCGTATGATATTATAAGTCAATGATTCATAATTAGATATATTATAAGGCAATAACTCATATGATATTATAAGTCAATGATTCATATGTGGCATATGTACATATGTTCATTCGATATATTATATGTCAATGTCTCATATGATATTATAAGTCAATGATTCAAATGTGGTCTATGTACATATGTTCATTAGATATACAACAAGTCAATATCTCATATGATATCAAAAGGCAATGATTCATATGTGTATATCATAAGTCAATGATATACCTATTTCGTCCATCCAATATACGAGGTGAAGATGCGTAGCAACGAGCATGTGTGCAATTGTTTTACATTCTACAAGTTAAAGTGCCTAGTATTAAATAGATACACAGGGCAGCGTTAAGTGTCAACGGCATGCGTCCTGTACGAAGGATTCGAAACTAAACGGCAAACAAACAAAAGCCATCCCAGATCATAAAACGCATGTGAAACGGACCATTGCTTCGGCGTTTCACAACATAGTGCAGACAACACGGGTTTGAGAAGTAGTATCAGGCATTAGACGTTGTAGTAGCCGTTCCACTCGTACCTGAAGAGCTTCTTTGAGACAAACGCTCAGAGAATCAACTATCCCTATCACGACACCATCCCAGCTTCAGCTACAGGCTTCTGTGCTGTGAAGATAAATGTATACATGCATAGCTCTATCCACACAGGAACATGTACAGCAGCTAACAACGATGCATCTCTTGCCGTGAAGATAAACGTATACATGCACAGCTCCTATTCACACAGAAAGATGCACAGCAGCTAACAACGATGCATCTCTTGGCGCTCAGGAGAGCATATACACGTGCGGCCGAATGTCAAAAACGACTAACTACACAATTGAACACGACTCCGGTACAATCTTGTGAATGCCTTTCCTTCTCTCCCCAAGCTGCATTCAATCGACAAACACGACCACCCCAACATTAACCTCTCTGAACTTTACACCAACCTACCATGTCAACTTGGGATGCCTCTCGATGGCATTCACGAGCGCTATCACGGCACCTCCATGCCCACCAAACACTAGTTCCACGCCTGCGGTGGCTAATGCTTCGGCCACATACTCAGCCACAGTCATGCTGCTCTTGCCAGAGTCGTCGTCCTTTCCGTCTTTCATGGTGTGGTATTTGGGGGTGTTCGCGATTGAATGGAATGAATTTGAGGTTTGAGCTGGTTGTCTAGTTTATTAGTTTATAAATACAAGCACACTGTGTTGTGAGAGGTTGATAGAGCGATGAAAGTACATTCACTGTGTGCGAAGGTCAGGTGGTTGTGCTATTTGTTTCAAATAGTGTTCAGTATGGATGAGTCGGGCAGCAGTGCAGCCATATATGTACGTGTTTAATTACTTTTGTATCGGTATCATATTTACCTCGTAATATATATATATATATATAAATACATCTATATATATGTACATATATAGTAATACACGTCATCATCGCTTTGTCAGGTGACTCGGGTGGGTCAGTGGGGTGGACCACAGTAGCACTTTACTTTGTGTTTTTATTGGACAATGCTTTCATCTGTGAGTTGCTCCTCCCTGAATATTTGTTTATTTTTACAAAATAATTAAGGAAGAGTCTAGAAGAGAAATCCTATTGGTTCATCTATATTTATTTGTATTTTTGTTTTGTTTTGTTTTTTGTGATTTCAAAAATAGACAGAAGTGTAATGCAGAGAGGTATTTATGTATGAGGGATGTTGAATTTTTTTAAAAGAGACATGTGCTGTACTATAAATAATATTTAAAATATGTTTCGGTTACTACGTAACTTACTACTACTAGAGGGAGAGACGGACACTGCACGACCATACAGACATACACTGTGTTCATCACCAATGCACTGCTGAACATTATTAGACAGAGAGAAGCACCACCCAGTATACAGTTTACTAATACATCAGAATCAGACATACTATTGAATGCTCAGAGTCTCGTTTTTCTTGTTCTTCTAATCCTACCGCAAAATGACTTCGAAACAGCAACTGATCAACAATCTACAGGCGAGTTTGATGGACATCTACACGCCGCAAGGTATATCCACGTGTGAAGTGCACCCCCACAGCACATTGCATTAGGGTCAAAAGCTTCATCATCAGTGTGCACTGACTGTAGCTTACTTAAATCTTCATATTGGGACATTGGCGTTGGTTTGTTCTTTGTAATAAGTGTATGTGCATGTAAATTCGGCACTATTGCCGCTGAATGACACATAGATGAATTTCGAGTGTTGTGTAAAGTTTAATATTGTTTACGAGTACTTCTAGTTTCGGTTCTTGTGTCTATTATCGTTGTATATTGTATATGAAATAATATATATATATATATATATATATGTGTGTGTGTGTGTGTTTGTGTTTGTTGTGTGTGTGTGTGTGCTTGTGCGTGTACTTGTATATGTGTGTGTGCGTATGTGGGTGTACGTATGTATGTATGTATATATATTCATTCTCACATACATACATACATACAAACGTACTTACTTACGAACATACGTCGTACGTATACACATAATTGCAAACGTACATGCATACTTGAATATTATATATATATATATATATATGTGTGTGTGTTTGTATGTATTTTATATAAAATGTACATATATATATATATATATATATATATATATATATGCGTGAGTGTGTATATATATATGTGTGTGT
>NW_014040247.1:0-13416 GCF_001186125.1 Sphaeroforma arctica JP610 | reverse complement strand
TATATATATTATTATATATATATTATATATATAAATATATATATATATATATATATAAATATATATATATGTATGTGTGTGTGTGTGTGTGTGCGTATTATATAAGTATATGTGTGTATGTATACACAAATGTGTCCATGTATATGTATATATATATATATATATGTATATATTTATACATATATATATGTGTGTGTGTGTGTGTGTATATGTATGTATGTATGTATGTACATATATATATATATGTATACATATATCTATTTATATATATATATATATGTATGTATGTATATACATAGGTGTCCATGTATACAGATGCATAAAGATATAAGTATACGTATAAAAATATATCTAATATATATATATGTATGTATGTGTATATGTATGTGTATACTTAGGTATCCATGTATACACATGTATAAAGATATAGGTGTACGTTAATACTTATATCTATATATGTATGTGTGTCTGTGTTTGTATGTGTGGATGATAGAGGGCGTATATATATGTATGTATGTATGTATATATGTCTATAAATGAAAATGTATGAAAATAAATATATATGTATGTATGTATGTAAAGTTTTATGTGCATAAATATATATTCATATATTATGCATATATATATTATACATATATACATGTTTACATATCTCCATATATATATATATATATACGAATATATATATATATATATACGAATATATATATATATTTGTAAATTTATGTGTATATCTATTCTTGTTATATATATATATATAAATGTGTGTGTGTATGTATGTATATGTGTATGTACATATATACTCACTATGTATATATATGTATATATATATATGTGTGTGTGTGTTTGTGGAAATATACATATATATATATACGTGTGTGTGTCTGTCTCTGTGTCTATGTTGTGTCTATGTGTGTATGTATGTATTTTTATACATATAGATACATATATTTATATGTATATATATGTGTGTCTGTGTCTGTGTCTGTGTCTGTGTGTGTACATATATATATATATAAATATTTAGCTCCAATAAAGCACAATTTTGGTTTAAATTTGTATTTATTTCAGTATTTGTATCAGTGTATATATTTTATTTATATTTATATTTGTATGTAGGTATGTATTGATGTGTTAATATATATACATATTTTAATATGTAAATATGACTATATGTCTGTATATATGTATATATATAAATCTATATATGTATATACATATATATTTATATATATATATATATGTGTGTGTGTGTGTGTATACATATGTATATATATATATATATGTATGTGTGTGTGTGTTTTTGTGTCCGTATTTATATTTATATTGATACATGTATGTATATGTGTATTATATATATATATATATATGTATGTGTGTATAGTGATATATATATATTGTGATATATATATATATGTGTGTGTGTGTGTGTGTTCTTGCGTGTGTATGTGTGTATGTATTTTTATATGTTTATGTATATAGGTATGCATGTATGTTTATATATGTATATGCCTGTCTATATGTTGGATTTATGTCTTGCCTTTTTTATTGCTATAAGCATTTCCCGTCATTCGTGCTTATTGCATTGCTGTCAAGGTCAGTGTTTACCCTTAGTCAGTATGTTGTCCTTTGGATTAGCTTATATGCACGTAGTGTATTTGTTGTACTTCCGACACAGTACGGACGCTCTTTCATCAATAACGGCGGCCGTAAGATGATCTCGTGAACTCGCCAAACTTTGCCCCACACTCGGTGCAATTACTCTCACACCGTTTGTGAATGGATTGTTCTTCAATAATAGTCTTCTATCTTATCTCCGCCTCAAAATATTTTCCCATTGTTGGATGTGCATGTACTTGTCCGCTGCATCTCATGTTGCTTTTGCCAGTACGAGAAAATGCAGCTTAGTTACTAAAGCTGCGTGCTGGGCTGGCGAATTGGGGATTGCGTATACCAAACTTTGGACACATACTGTACCCTGCCCACTTTATTCCTCCTAAAATAAATGCATGTACCTCCTAACATATACCTGGTAACCTGTGCTATACCTCAAACCATTAGCTCATGTTTTCTGGACAATCCTATCTCCGCCAAATTAGAGCCAAGCCGAACATCTGAACCACAACAAGAGCCCCACAATACACAAAAAGAGACCGGACCCATTGGGCTGCTGCCCAGGTGCAGGAAACAGCCGGCCATGACCTCGTCCAAACCACCGCGTGCAGTCGAGGATCCGTTCAATAAGCGCAAAGTATGGGCCGTCAATGAAACAATCCGTTCAATCCCGTTAAACTATGTTCGACTGTGTTAAAAGTCTGTTAATGAATGTTATAATCTATTCTGAAACGATCAATGGGGTGTGTGCAACTCGCCAAGATGTGCACCATATGCTGTACAAGGCCTGGGGTATCGATATGGTGTTCAAGGTACATACATGTGTGTACGTGCGGCGTGGATGGGTGTGAGCATAGTTCTCGTTGGACTTGTATGGAATACAAACACCTCCTGCCACTTTATGGGCACGAGTGGTTGAGGATGTTGCTTGAGAATGATTGCGCTAGGCGTTCGGGTTTTTATCGTCACGTCTGCTCACATAATAATCCAAACCTTGGCCTTGGTTTTTTCCTTGTCTTTGGTTTTTTTATGGTTTCCGCTTTGTATTTTAGTCCCTTTGTAACAGATATGTATAAGACGGAGAGAGGCATTAACTAACCCCAACCCGACTACCTACTTATTCGCACTCCTTCAGGAGACGGCAAATGCAAGAATACAGAAATTACATACGCAGATGCTTGCAGAGGTTCTGGGGGTGTCGCATGGCGCACAACCAACACAAGGGACTCCTGTGGTTACTGTAGTTAACGAGGCGTGTCGGAAGAAACGGAAGGTCTCCGCCTGAGAATGCGGGAAATAAACTATTAGCGTCTTGACATATTGGATATACATATGTATATGCATGTATTTTGAGGTACAAATATACATAATGTGTTCTGATATATATTTACATACATAAATGTATTAGTAACTTGTATATACACTGATCTTGTATAAAAAATATCAATACCTGATTGTTGCAATTATGTGTATTTGTGTGTCGTTTCACTATATACTTTGTCTACTCAAGTACAGCAATAATATTAAACATAACTTATTCTATAGATTTGAATATTTGTGATTGTTGCAATTATGTGTATTTGCGTGTCGTTTCACTATACTTTGTCTACTCAAGTACAACAATAATAATAAACAGAACTTATTCTATAGATTTGAATATTTGTTGTGCGTGTATAATCTATGCTGCACATTTTAATACCCTGATTATAAGTTCGCAAGATTCTCGGATTAGCACGTTCATATGAATTGATTGGACCTGAGAAGGTCATCTGCTTGTTCATTGGCTTGAAGAAGCCGGTGGAGAACTGATTCGTCTGTCTTGGACGGTTGTATTATCAGAGACATCATCCTGTCCTCAAAGCATGAGCAGCTGATATACGTAACCTATGGTACCACCGCAATAGATATCGTGACATTCAGTAGTGAGAAAACGTTTACAAGTATGAGTTGTATACATGTGCCTTTATGCTTGAATGCCTGCGTTCATTTGACTATCAGACCAGCATGCTCAAGCGCATTCATAAGTTAGAGTATATGAACATATGCGCCGATGCATTAATTAAAAATCAGATATGCGTGCAGAATTCGTGGTTGCCAGTGGCGTCAGCCGGTATATGTTTGTATACTGAATAGCAAATACCACACTTTTTTAACTTGACTATATCGAGTGGACCAAGGAGAAGGTGTGGTTGGATGGGACGAGGTCAGGATGTAAAGGTCAAGAGCTCAGGACTTATTAAGCAGATGGTACCTTAATTGGACCTGAAAGGACTTGGGAGACCCATACTTTGCTAGCAGATGATACCTGTATTGGACCTATTTAGCTGAGCTGGTATGAGGTCGCGACATGTCGTCTAAATATATATAGTGCGACAAGTCGGTCGCGACATGCCCTAAATGCCGGCTAGCCCATAGTGATTTTTTTTAGTCGGGTCTATTCTGGTCGATTCTGAATGAGTGTGAGGTGCAAACCACTTTCTCATTCCAAACTACGTAAGTTCTATCGGTAGTTTTCTGATATGTATAATCCACTTCTTGTTGACAAAAAGTAGACTGTCCCGGGTAGAAAAAGTACATTTCTGATCTACATGTCACGACATGTCGTCTGAAAACGGTCGCGACGTGTCGTCAAAGCCATCAGACGTGTTCATTGACCAGCTCAGCTATCGTTCAAAATCATTCTTTGAAAAAAACAAAAAGGTCGAGCTAGCTCAAAAATGGACAAATACATACATATTACTAGCAAGTATTAACTATGTTTGCACTTTGGCTTTACTGAGTACTCTCACTACTCTGCTCTGTTATTTGCTCTTTTTGTACTATCATTTTTTTCTACAAAACCTGAACCAAGACCTCAATGAGGAAAAATCAGCAAAATATTTTATTATTCTACCCGCCGATTGGTACATCATACCGGATGGTTAAAACAAAAATTGCTTTGTTTTTGTCTTACTCATTCTTTATCACAAAAAAAATAGAACATTTTGATTTACGGGCAGTACATAGTCATACTGTACTTATATCTTATATCTGTAAATACACCCTGTACCCGCCTAACATGTCTCTGTAGTTTGTACTGTACATATCCAGTATTAATATACATTTTGATTATTAGGCGGTTCGGATGTGCTACTTTGGTTTAGAGACATTTGGTGGTTTGAAATCGAGGGGGGGGGGGGGGGGGAGGGGACTAACGACTAACAACTTTGACCTGTATCAACGTCTGGGCCAATAAGAACCCATAGAATGGTACGTCAATAGTACGTTTTTTTTTGCTTGGAACCAGCTCGGCCTTTTCGCGCCGAAAATTCTTGCTTGCCAATAGCTACGCAAGGGGCACAGTCATCACTTCACAAATATATATACGTATGTTAAATATTTAGATCGAACCAAATGTTTGAACAATGCACCCAAATTTATAAGTCCTTAAATTGCCGAAAGTCCAAAATCCAAGGGGGGGGGGGGTCTCTCAACCAAAGTAGCACATCCGAACCGCCCTATTGTTATTTGTAATAATTGTTGTGTGACATTTCAATTTCCAGCCATTCCAGTATACATATTACATACATATATTTTTTTTCTGGACGGTACTCGGACGGGGTATAGCTCTCAATTCTCAATATGTACATAAAAGAGTATTATTTTGTCTACATACTAATTGAAAAAGTAAAAACAAATCAGTGATCGACTTCGAGACGACAGTTCGCCATTGTTCGCTTTTTCAACAAATTCGACTGCAAATAGGTATCCAGGAAAGTTTGAACATCGAACACTGGAGATGACTCAGAGGAGACTGGAGAGTGGGAACGACCCTGACCACTGCTTCGCGGTAGAGTAAAATGACTCTCACCTTACAGTGACACAGCTTCGAATTCTTACTCGAGATATTTTATTGTGCCAAGTCCTGAGATTCAAATCACAAGGCAATCTACTAATTATATTTGTAACAAGATAATACTAAAGAAGTAATACGCCCCTCCGGAACAAGATAAAAGTCGTTTCTAAAAAATGCATGTCCAATAGTAATCTGCTCGTGAAAATAAAAATGTACTGAAGTCTCTTGAAATTCGTGCGCAATGCGGTTTTAAAAGTGCCGATATATACTCTAGTCTATATAGGAATTCAATAGAGCAGCGTTTCTTCTAACGAGAAGTCAGAATAAGAAAGCGTAGATATGTATCTTTAATATCTAGAGCAAGTTTCAGACTGTATAAATGCTATTTATAGAAGAAATTTCTAACTGTGCAACCCTCTGATGCACACCTCCACTCGACCATACACTGATACAGTCAGACACATTCAAATATTCATCTGAGATATCGCTTTGGCAAATTGCTTGCTCAGACCTGTTCAGCGTCTTAAAGAATGCTATAAAATATTCCAGTCCAGAATTATATAAACCTCCAACAAATGCTTCAGCGTATCACTTTAACATCGATTGAAGTTATAAAGAAAAGGCTACCATGACGTTCGTCTACAAGCTGTTAGTTATTTGTCGAAGCATAGCTAGCTTGGTGGACGCCCACGCGTATTTGGTAGATCCACCTAGTGGTCAACAATTGCAGAGTAAAGCCGGTGTCGAGTACTGCCCACACTGTTACAACGGCGGCGGTACTGGTACTGTACAGGGGTTGACTCCTGCGGGTGAATGGCCGTTCGGGAGTTGGCCGTTGGCGTATGGCGAGTACAAAGAGAGAGATGCCACCGCTGTCAGGCACGGTCTCTGTGGTGATGCTGCTAATGGGGTATGTTATGTCCCTTCTACAATGCATTGGATACGCTAGTAATGGATGAGGTTTTTAAGGTTTTTATAATGCTCAAAGTGCGATACAGTTGTTTGAATATACTCATTTTTATTTTATTTTTCGTTACAGGCGTCACTCTACGAACCCGGAGATGCGCGCAATGTAGGAAGAACTACACGCAAGACTTATACTGCGGGAAAATTTGTAGAATTCACGGTCGGAGTATCGACACACCATCGCGGCCATTATGAGTTTCGACTTTGTGAGCTTCAAGAAGGGTACGAACCGCCTATAAAGTTCGAGAAAAAAAATTCTGAGTTCGAATATTTACAATCAACTTAAAGATGTGTTTACTAAGTGGTGCTCATAAATCGCTCAATGGCAATTTTTATATTACCAACAGGGAGCCAACTCACTCAAAGCTGCCTTAACGAACATGTGTTGCAACGTGCGGATGATGACAGCCATATATCACCCATCGACCCTGTTCATCCGGAAAGATACTACCTGGAGCCACAGTGTGCAGAAATTACCAAGGGTCTCACCGCCGCAGACATCGCAGCGGCCTCGAGTTTCAATGTCCATACCTTCCACTACATGAAATATCAGATACCTTCGACTGTTGCGTGCGATTTATGTATCATCCAGTGGTATTACGTCACTGCCAACAGCTGCAATCCCCCTGGCTACAAGAATAGATACGACCACGGAGACTGGCCTACCACCTACTCTCACTGTTCGGGAGATGGCCCGAACTTGGGCTGGTTTGCGGGGCCTGACTACCAGTCTTGTACCTTACGGTATCCTGAAGAGTTCTGGGGGTGTGCAAATGTACGAGTGCTTGCCGATGTGGAGGTCGGTCCATTTCCCTCACCTACTGCAACACCGAATACTAACGCACAGATCACTGCAACCCCAAGTCCAACCACCCCCAACTCACCGAATCCGGATGCCAATCTTGTTGAAGTGGATCTTGATTTCACACCTGTGAACTCGTGGAATGGGTTCTGTACGGTGTCAGTGTCGGTATGTGTTCTTGGCGTGGCGTAGCACTACAATCTTTCAACTTGTAAAATATGTACTACCATGGCAATGAATAGAGGGCTGTTTTCTGGTGCGTATTACTGTGCATCATTATGTGTTTCATGGTACTCAATATCCATCTGCTTTCAACGAAGGTGGTCACCCCTATTGCGCTCGATGGTTGGATGCTCATGCTTCGAGGTTTCACCCCACAAGGTTTGAGTTTTCAACAGATATGGGATGCTGAAGTACTGGCAGAGCTAAGCACCAGGTATGATTATTTTTCTCATCCAACCCCTTTTTTAGCTCAATGTAACCCCTTTCTTAGCTTAATGTAACCCCTCTCTTAGCTTAATGCTCTAGTTTAGCTGCGCCCAGTACCAGATGATAGCGATGCTCTAAACTTATACTTTGTCTCCCACAGCAACGAGATAGTGGCGCGTAATATCCCAGCGTATAACGATGGAGTGAAGGCCCCCGGAGACACTATTACCTTCGGTGGTAATCTGCAAGTGCCTGGGAGTATCTCATGTGTTCGCATAGAAACTGCGTTCCTGTACAATGTCAGGGGAACCAACTCAGAGCCTGAAAACAACCCCTCCACATGTTCAGCTGAATCTATCACGTGTGTTGGTGCAACAGATCTTGTCGATAGAGTGTGCTGCGCTGTACCTAACACGTGTGGTAGCCGTACCAGTGTGGCTTGTTCTACAAAGGCGTGTTGTCAACCAACGTATGACGAGCCGGGCACTTGCGCCAGTGCCAATATTGCATGCGGGGACTTGGCACGAATTGACACTTTGACGTGTTGCAAAGAATACGAAACCTGTGCGGGTATGAGTGATGTCTGTAACGTAGCTACATGTTGCGAAGTGGTCTACGATAATCCTTCCACGTGTACTGCTTCTAATGTTGACTGCGGTAGTCATCTTCGATTAGATTACCTAACATGCTGCAATGAAGACGAAACCTGTGCGGGTATGAACCATGTCTGTTCCACAGCTACATGCTGCGTAATGGTGGCTGATGATCCTTCCACCTGCCTGGATGCTAGTGTTGACTGTGCCGATGATATCCGATTGGATTCCGTGGCGTGCTGCGATACCTCAGCTAGTTGCGATGCCATGTACACTACTTGCTCAGCAGCTTTGTGCTGCACCAAAGTGTTTGATACCCCGGTGTTATGCGCGAACGCCGGTTTAGACTGCGGAGATCAAGTGCCGCTCGATGGTGAGTACTGCTGTGGGGTGGGTCTGGATTGCGAATCGGTGGACCGTGTTTGTTCGACTGAGTCGTGTTGTGAAGACTCGGCTGTGGAGAATACGGCCTGGCTTGAAGCCACGCACTCGGTTATGTTCAACGGCGTTTGGAAGGGAGGTTGTAACGTAAAGGTACGTCTGACTTAAAGCACATGTGTATTTGGTTGTTGTGGTTTATATATGGGACTCAATTATTGCTCTCACCCAAACGCCCGGAACCTACACAGATCTCAATTGTAGCTCCGATAGCGATGGAAAGTTGGGTGATTGGCTTCCACGATATGCTCCCTAGCGGATCGAGTTTGTCAACCACCTGGAATACACCAAACTGGCAACCCCTCGGTCTGGTGCAGCTTACATCGTAAGTACCGTTCAAACCAAACTCATTCGAGTGTTCTGTTCTGTACACAACTGACCATTATATAAAGCGCTCCTAAGTTATCAATGGACACTACGTAGGTTCGTTTTGGACAAGGTGTAGCTTACATCGTAAGTACCATTTAAAACAAACCAAGTCGAGTGTTATGTTTTGTACACAACTGACCATTGTATAGATCACATAGCGCTCCTAAGTTATCAATGGACAGTGCGTAGGTTCGTTTTGGACTGTAGGCTAGTGATTACACGGAACACTCGTGTCAAAACGTTACCTCCCGCAGATCGAGTTTCACCTTGTCGAGCGCCAATGTCCCGGTCAGTGCTGGGGAGACTATATCGTTCGAGGGCACGATGCTAACCCCTGGCTCTAGCAGCTGCGTATCGTTACAGGGTGTTTACATACGCCCGGGTGGTAGCGCAGACACCCCCATACCCAACAACAACCCTCCTACTTCGGCTGGTGATGGTGATGATGATGATGATGATGTGGATGGTGGGAATACAGACCCTGTAGACCCGTCTGTGTACGATACACCCACTGTGATAGACAACGGTGAACTGCAGAGTGAGATAGGGTGCTTCCCCCAGTGCACGTGGCAGTCGGTTGGCGGGCAGATTCGAGCCAATGGCCAGGATGTGAATATCGAGGGCACAAGCTGGTTTGGGTTTGGTAAGAAACACACGAGTATTCGTATGTTACATATCTGCATATGCGAGCCCACGCATTGGACCCGAACGTATTCTACACAGCACGTGCTTCTCTCGTACTTCAGGGGTCGACCAACTGTGCGTCGTCAATCGGTTAAGCAAGCCCATAGCAACCCAAGTCCTGTCGTCATCTAGCATAGTCGATTACTTGTATTGAACATACGAACCCGATGATTCCAAGCCATGTACCCATTTTACTGAATTTCGGTACTCTTCCATCTTTATACTTCGCAGAAACACACGCCCCGAAAGCACCCCACGGATGCGACTCTCAGGGACATACGACTACAGGAGAGTGCTGGATCCATAACTTCAACTTCATGAGCTCGAGTGGCTTCAATGCCTTGCGCATACCCTTGGCGATGGATGGCATTCTCGCCAACGTCGCTGTGCCACAGTCTCCATACTTCGGTATGACAACTCTGGCTATCCTGGATGAGGTGAGCTTTGTGTGCCTGACATGCCAGCTAAACGCAATGATAAACGCAATGATAAATGCAATGATACACAAGTCCGCCTGAAGGCGATAGATGACTTTTGAGTTAACGTTCACGCTCTGTCGTGTATGTCCCGTCTTGGCACGATGTTAATGCCCCTGTCTGTGCCCGCATGCATGCAATAACAAACAGATGATCGAATACGCCGGGCGCTACGGTATCCTGACCTCGGGCTACACACCGACCTTTGGTACGATCCTGTGGTGCACGACGGCTTAAGCGGGACTCAGCACGTGGTAAAAGTTATCGACGTATTGCTTGAACGGTATGCGGGGTTGTTTATGTTCCTGGCACGAGTGGGTCCAGGTAAATGGGTCTTGATTAACGGAATCAATCCCAAGTCTATAAGCAGTTGATAAGCGTAAACCTCATATGATGCTGCACAACATTCAAACAAAGACCCCCGCTTTAAACTGTGTCTCGGTTGGTCGGTCGATTTACGTTATACCTCACAGTGTGCACGCCGAACACACAACCTTCTAAGTGAAACAAACGCGTTCTTAAGAACCCACACGGTCTCTACATAACATCACATTATCCGTCTTCAAAACATCACATTATCTGTCTTCATAACATCACGTTATCTGTTTTCATAATATCACATTATCTGTCTTCATAACATCACATTATCTGCATATCCTCGCCACCACCACAGATACCAGCACACTTGGAACGTTTTCGCACTGGACATATACAACGAGCCCCACGGCGCAGCCAGCTGGGGTGACGGCGTTATGCAAACGGATTGGCATATGGCGGCCACCGTCATAGCCAATCACATCATCACCCACACAGTACATACAAACAACATGCTGGTGTTTGTAGAGGGGGTGGGCAATGGCAATGTACCGGGGGAGGACTTAAGGAGTCAAGCCGATGACTACAACCACTGGTGAGTAGTCGTATGCCTGCCTATGCATGGCAGAAGTGAATCTGTAGTTCTAAGACAGGTCGAAAACCTTTTGGTGTATATCGACTGGCTTTGAGGGGGTTGTGTGTGGTGACAGAGCCGTATGGCCTCACACGAACACTCTTATCTCTTCACAGGTGGGTGGTAACATGGAGGGTGTCCGTGACCGGCCCATACTCACAGACGACGACTCTCGTGTGGTGTACTCTCCGCATGTGTACGGTCCTGATGTGTACATGTAGGACTACTTCAGCAGCGCCAACTACCCCAACAACCTGCCGCAGATATACGACACACACTTTGGCTTCATCACGGAGAGAGCAGTGGTGATTGGCGAGGTGTGTGTACTATACACAGCTCAGCTACACAGAGCGCTTACAGTTACATGCACGCAACCCATTTGGTGCGATCTCCTACACGCCTACAAACTATTCAACACGTTTGCAGTGGTTGCATGCATGCGAAATAGCCTACATCACCCCCCTTTCAACCTTGTGGATAAGTCCTGAACCATATTGCAATTCGCATGTCGGTGCTTGTGGAGGTTACCCTAAAACCTTAAACCCTTCTTTAACGTACACTGTTTCACTCTTTTTGTACTCTGCAGTGGGGAGGCAGGTACGACAATAATGCCGACCGTGCATTCCAGAACACATTGGCACGTTACATGAACGAGAACAACATGGTTAGCAACTTCTACTGGTGTCTTAATGCAAATAGGTAAGCACATGGACTATAACAACATGATTAGCAACTTCTACTGGTGTTTTAATGCAGATAGGTAAGTACATGAACTATAACAACATGGCTAGCAACTTCTACTGGTATGTTAATGCAAATAGGTAAGCACATGAACTATAGCAACATGGTTAGCAACTTCTACTTGTTAATGCAAATAGGTAAGCACATGAACTATACAACATAGCTGTAAGTCAACCCCCGATGTCAAGTGATCAAAAGTGATATACATACTACACACATATCACTAGTGAGCAGCTAGTAACCATAGCAACCCACTCATTTCGCGCCATCCATATACAGCGGTGATACGGGCGGATTATGGGCATCTGATTGGTCCACACCGGACTATGACAAGTTGGTTATGATAGCGTCTATCTACAACGGGAAGACACTCCCGCCGAAATTCAAGTACTCAGTCCCTTGAGACCTCCTTCCATATCAACGCGCCATTCTATATTAGGCGAGCGTAGTCTGGTCACATGCACAAGTAGATAAGACATATCTACCTACATACCTGTTGTGACCTTCCGGAAATTAGGGTTTTTAGGTTTTTCCCGGAAAGGCAACGGATCACTTGTAGGTTTAAATAATGGACAGCCTTCACCTATGGCGCGAAAGCACTGCTACGTGTAGTTCATGTAACATAAATAAGATTCATAAATAACATACATAAATAACAGGCATACACAGCCATCAAACCATACGTCCATCTGAGAGGGACAAACGCGGCAAGCCAGCCCATGGCTACAACACAACCACTCGATCAACCCCAAACCACCCAAACTATTAAAAACACTACACCAAATCGTATAAAATAATATCCCAAAAGAATAGAAACATCGCCCCAAATTAGTAGAAACATTACCCGAAACCATTAAAAACATTACTCCAAAGAAGCAGAAACAAAACCTTAAGAACACTACCCCAAATCACCCAAGTATAACTCCAAACCAGTAGAAACATCACTCCAAATCAGTAGAACCATCACCCCAAATCACTCAAACATTACCCCAAATCACCCAAACATTAACTCAAATCAGATGAAAAATTAACCCAAATCAGTAGAAACATCACACCAAATCAGTAGAACCATCACCCCAAATCACTCAAACATTACCCCAAATCACCCAAACATTAACTCAAATCAGATGAAAAATTAACCCAAATCAGTAGAAACATCACTCCAAATCAGTAGAAACATCACCCCAAATCAGAAGAAACACCACCTCAAATCACTCAAACATTACCCCAAATCACCCAAACATTAACTCAAATCAGTTGAAAAATCAACCCAAATCAGTAGAAACATCACCCCAAATCAGTAGAACCATCACCCCAAATCACTCAAACAATACCCCAAATCACCCAAACATAAACTCAAATCAGATGAAAAATTAACCCAAATCAGTAGAAACATCACTCCAAATCAGTAGAACCATGACCCCAAATCACTCAAACATTACCCCAAATCACCCAAACATTAACTCAAATCAGTTGAAAAATCAACCCAAATCAGTAGAAACATCACCCCAAATCAGTAG
>NW_014040248.1:84408-90417 GCF_001186125.1 Sphaeroforma arctica JP610 | reverse complement strand
ACACACACACACACACACACACTANATATATATATATATATATATATATATATATATATATATATATATATATATATATATATATATATATATATATATATATATATATTATATATATATATATACATATATATATATATATTTATATATATATATAAATATATATTATACTTAGAAGTGACAAGTGACATACCTTATATTGGGCTAGATCAGCCTATTCTTTGAAATACTTTGCCAGGGTACACTGATATGAATATTGCATGCATAAGCCAGGCAAATGACTGAACTTAAGCAGCTACCATTATAAATTGTATTTAAATGTCCAGTGTCCAAATATGACAGATATCTGTACCCAAGTACGTTTTATTCTGATGTAGTTTTGTGTTTGAATTTTCTATTAGTGTTTGGGGTTTGTTTTTAAAAAAAACTAAACAAAAACAGGACAAGTATGTAAATACATATTTATTCATAAATAGTTGTGCTATTTTCAACCAACTCCTAAACGACCAACTCCGAATGTTTAATTTAAATAGAAGGCTATGCTCCGAACTAATTGCTTTATTTTTAAAATAAAAAAACATTTTGAACAAGTTTTGTTTTTATATAAAACACAATAAACCCAAAAAAAGGATATTTATATATATTTAAGTAAATATACGTATTTCTTTAGAGAGCAAATACCTTCAGAGGTAAATATAAGACTATAGGCGGTTTAGCGTGCTGAAATGACGACTTTGGAGTTTGGACATTCCTACATATGGTCTTTGTGAGCCAGGTCACATAACAGGCGACAATGGCAACCTGGTCATGGGCAGCCACACCTATACCTCTAATAGAGACACTTATGCCATGGGGTATAGGCTGCACCCGGATCAGCACAGTCAGGGCCGAGCCTGGACCTGCACGTACACTTGCGTAAGACCGGTGGGTGCAAACATGATGACTCAGGAATATGGGTCATGGTACCTTTTTTTGTGAGATGATTGTGGTATCTCTGATCTGTGTTGATAAGCGAATAGCTATCAAAATAACACGTGCGATTATGATAGTCACTGCTCGGGAACTTGTAGCACTTGAGCATATATACAACAGCACCTTCATTGTCTCGATATATGCATAATGTACGAAGAATGCTCGATACATATAATAAACGTACACGATGAGCATGTGGATATATGCAGGCGTGTGTACCCATTGCACGGTGCTGGGTTGTGTACAGCTACTAAACTGCCCAAATACAGTTACCCCGATTACAGCCAAGAATCGACCCCCTCATTTAGCTCCACGGCTACCCCTATACTCACAACGGAGTATGCTTTCGGTTGACCCTAAGGACGATTTATCTGCCTTGAAACCCCAGTGTACATATTTTAAT
This sequence comes from Sphaeroforma arctica JP610, assembly GCF_001186125.1. Classification (NCBI taxonomy): domain Eukaryota; class Ichthyosporea; order Ichthyophonida; genus Sphaeroforma; species Sphaeroforma arctica. The sequence continues at coordinate 89,042 of NW_014040248.1, read as the reverse complement.
AAAAGGAGACAAATAAAGGTATTCTATATCACAATATTATTCTAAATATCATTATGGAACACAGATCCAGGCAGTGTTTACACAAATCGTGTGTCACAGAATTAACCACCTCTAGTAGGAAATAAATCAGTACAAACCAAATGCCCCAATCCACGTTCTTTTATCGTACAACTCTAAAGGCTGTACTATGAAAAGACGATAGACAGTTATTAATCTGTCTCTCATCCTTTTCGCCTTCTACTCGCACCCAAACCTGACACCACCTTTCCCATCCATGTCGCTTTCAGCATCGTTTGCTGGCAAAGATGCTTTACCCCACGTAGGTTTAGTGATTAGTTAACGAGTAAGCACACAGACGTGACTGTCTGCACATGTAAACGTTTAAAGGTTTCTGTCTGTACGTATTTCACAAACGTCACATCATCACTCACTTCGTAGTCAAGACATGTAATTTAGATATATGAACGCTGAATAAAAAAACCAAGAGAACTAATAGTGAAAACAAGTCATATTATAATTCCATCAATGATTCAATTTAGCTAAATATCACATTAGAAAAACCATCCGCCAATATACAAACACAGAGAGCCGCATGTTTTCAAGCGTACAGCCTTGCCTGTACACTCAATTGTATCCGATGATACATTCTGTATATATTGTCCCGTTGAGCTATTGAGGGCTGATGAATCGGAAATAAAATCTTTATTCACTATACAGCAACACAAAAGAGAATGTATCATTTTATACTACAGCACAAAGACGGTACATTTGCAGGTTGCCTGGAATTGAAATAAGTGAAACCGGATAATGGCATAGCGTACAATTATCTAAATCAAAACTGAGCTATTCTGAAGCTAAATATCATGGAAACACTCAAAGAACCATTAGATAGTTAGGAACACTCAAAGGACAATTAGTTTGAGAATCCCATCCTAAAAACATCAGCAAACCAAAATGCAACCCAAATGAGGTAGACTTTCACAGTACAAAACTTAAGTATACTGAAAGCTGAAAACACTCGAAAAAGCTATCGGATTGGGATCGCAGCTATTGATAATACTCGGGCCAGTGGCAGCACATAACTATCGGCATAGTATACATCCTCTCGACAACCATTCAGTCAGAAGTTTCCCTTATTCGACACAGATCTTAATATGTAAGTACATACTCCTCATATTTACTAATACTATGACCGACCACCACCTAACTCAAAATAGAAATGGGCAAGTTAAACTCGCGCTATGATTCAACTGCGCCTAAGCACTCAACACGTGCCAACAGCCAATCATGCTCATACCCTCGCTTGTGACCTCGACGGTTCCTCAGTTGAACGCCTGCTTGAGCTAACGTATGAGAATTTTCTGTATACACACTCATATTCTTAATACCACTGTCCACTGACTACTCTTCTTAATACCCTTATCACCTGACTACGGCAGTATCAACTGACTATGGCATTCATTTGAATACTATTATCAACCGACCATGGTGCCAGAAATTGACTTTACTAAAATTGAATTGTACTATTTGTTAAACCCGTTGCTAAGTAACCTCAGTTCCTATCTTCACTGCTTACTTAGACGTTAAACCCGTTGCTAGGCAGCCCCGGTTCCTATCTTCACTGCTTACTTAGCACTCAGCAAGTGCCGGCTCACAATCATCCTCATAACCTCACTGGTGCCCTCGAGGATTTCATGAACACGCACATCTCGCAGAAAACGTTCTACGGGATAGTCGTTTAAGTATCCGTAACCACCGTGCAGTTGCAGGGCTTCGTTGCAGATCTTGGTACCTACGGCCAAAACGCAAGATACAGATTGAGTGGTGGATATACACACCTTGACATAAATTAATGCGTGTCTCTAGTCGAACTAAAACACGAACAACAACCAGGCATTCTACTGACTAAGCGCAGAGGCCACAACTCTAAAAACCCTACAGTACACACAGAGGGTGCGCACACACGGGGGACTACAGAAAATGCAATGCATTACAGATAACGCCCTTAGAATGCACACGTCAGTGAACTAGCCACGTGGCTAAGTCTGACACGGAGATGCGTGACACCGATTACTTACACCACAACCAACCACACCACCACTCAACTCAAAAACCCAACACGTATTCCAAGTGACCACCTACCAGCCTCCGTAGCAAACACCTTCGCCATAGCACAGAACTGTGTCTTGAGTGGATCGTTGTTGTCTATGGCCTGTGCTGCGTGTCTCACCGCCAACCGTGAGGCATGCAGTTGAACAGCCATATCCGCCATTTTAAACTGTGCGTTTTGGAATGAAGCGACAGACTTGCCGAACGCAGTACGATCCTGGGTGTAGTCTGTAGTGGGTGGTGATAGACTCGGACGGTAAGGGGTTTGTGGGGGACTACAGAAAATGCAATCCATTGCAGATAACGCCCAAAGAATGCACATGTCAGTGAACTATCCACGTGGTATGATAAGGATATAGGGGAGTGTAGGTTGTGATGGTATGACGATAAGTATTTGGTTCGGAGCGTGTGTGGAAGTATGTTGTTTGTGCGCGAGTGGATGTATACTAAACTGTTTATACGCTATAGTGCCCCATATATATATATATATACAGTTAAAGTATACCAACGCGTGCATGTGGTAAATCCGAACATCACACACAGACACATACGCATCGTGTTTGGGTAATTGAGTGGACACGATGCAAAGTCGTCACAGCCACCATCGAGAACACTCACTATACTAAACACATCTATTCCTCCCCTTCGAATTCGAATACATTATGTTTAAAGCACGCGTACGTGTGTATATATGCAAAATGCAATAATGTACACACACACACGCGCGTGTATAACACCAGCCTTTAAACACACACACCAAGCGACTGCTGAATGGCTGCTGATGAGCCTCCGAGCGAACACGACGCGATGTTGACACGACCGCCATCGAGACCACTCATTGCAATGGAGAAGCCTTTGCCCTCAGTGCCTAGGATATTAGCAGCAGGGATACGAACATCCTCCATGATTAAGTTACGAGTTTCCTGTTGATATAAGAGTGAATTAGGGTTTAGGGTTTAGAAGACAATTAAGACGTGTGCAGTGAGAGAATGGAGATGAGTAAGCATGATATAGGGAGAGTGACTATAGTGCTGTGGGGGGATAGGGTCAAAAGCGTAGCATGGTCCACATAAAACGAACAGGTGCAGATGAAGAAACATTGATATACATATGAATAGGCAAACAAGAACCGGATCATAGTCACGTATACACACTATAACTATCTAGGAATACGTACGTATATAACTATACCATATAAGATTTTTACGTATACATTCTTATATATAAAGATATGTATTCATCTATATATATATATAAACTTATATACAAATACATACATACATATGCATTCGTATACATTGAGTAAGTTAATCATATACATATTATACACCCACACACCTGTGCGTTCCATCCCATCTTCTTCTCCTTGCCACCGAAACTCAGGCCCGGTGTACCCTTCTCCACAATCACCGCACTGACCCCAGCCGCGCCCCCGGGAGCAGCCTCACTATTTCGACACATGACGACATACACATCGCTTATTCCGGCACCACTGATAAACGCCTTCGTTCCGTTGAGCACTATTTCGTCACCATCTTTTCGGTAGGTAGTACGCATGGCTGCGGCATCGGATCCACTGTTAGGCTCCTGGTGGGTGTAAGAGAGAGGGTGTGTTACTAATCAGTTGGCGTAGTGTACACATCTCGGTATGTATGTATAGGATTGTTGGTATACACATACATAGAGAACTATTCCTTCAGGTATGTATAGATTTGTATACATACATGGGTACAGAGCACTACTTTCTCATGATATATATATATATATATATATATAGATATATCACTCTTCTGTCACTACCATTTCGCCATGTGGTACGCAAAGCAGAGACAACACTGATGGAAAGTAATAACCCTATATGCATGCTCGACTGGCTATTCCACAGATACATCTAACCGGCGCATCCCATTCTACCAAGACCACACATACATTGCATAGTACTAAGAAGAATCGCTGTGGTGTGCAAGATGGACTTCAGGCATGTGTCTTCGCAGACCAACACACAGCTCTTATACACAATATATATATATATATATATATTACACTCACACTACCACCACTGAATACGTAAAACCAACCCCCGCCTCCCGTCGAGTGATAGAGCTCCACAGATCTTTACGGATACGCTCTTGTCTTGAGAAAACGTACCGTGAGGCAATAGGACGCCAGGTAGTGATCCATCTCACACAGCTTCGGGCAATACTTATTCCTCTGCTCCTCGTTTCCGTACGTGTCGATCATCCAGTTGACCATGTTGTGAATGGAGATAAACGCAGCCGTGGGTATGCACCCGATAGAGAGCGCCTCTAAGATCACCGATGTATCTAAACGGGACAAACCGGTACCACCAACGTCTTCGCGTACGTACATACCACCTAGGCCCAGCGCTCCGGCTTTTGCGAATGTTGCTACAGGCATGTGCTGATTCAGGAAAGGGATGGGATGACGAACGGTTTCGGGTTAGTCGAATTCATAACATATACACGCATGAAGTGCAGCTCATCAGTGAACACAAGAAAAAGGGT
>NW_014040248.1:77995-82992 GCF_001186125.1 Sphaeroforma arctica JP610 | reverse complement strand
CGACGTTTATATTGTTTGTTATTTTAATAATTGGCAAATTCAAATAATAGTAAGCACTTTTGCTCTCTCGAAGTAAAATTCCAAATGGGTGGCCGACTCACGACTCAAGACTGGGCGCCGCCAGAGCCCTTATATTTCTACCATGATGATGGGGGGGGAGGGGACCGGGATGCTTCAAAAGTCCCGATCTCCCACAAGGATCATTACCTCTATTAAAAATAGAACTTTTAGGAGGCTATTCAAGGATAGTGATATTTATTTATTTCGGATGCTTTGCGACTTACAAATTCTAACGGATATGTAGTCGATCAAGTATCGAACATGAGAGAGCGTGCTCGCTGCTATCTATGTGGAGACTGCACTGTGAGTGGCTCCGTGCACTAATGTAACTGAGTGTAAAATCAAACCTGCTCGATGCTCACAAGGTCACAGGTCCACAGGTCAGGCCTCGAGCGGCCCACACACGGCACACTCCCACAGGGCCAATATATTAAAAGACAGTTTAGAGGGGACATCTCATTTTCTGACTTTCAGTCATTTGTCCCTCTATGAATACATACATCTTGGAAGTTGGAAACTTGGAACTCGCCATGAAATCGGATTTTGCAGATCTATGATTCTATGGCCATCACACGATACAGTACAGTGTACATTGTTTAGTTAAAAAACCCCCATTTACAGCTGTACACAAATGACAATATACGTTTACGCTCAACGATCGTGATTGCCCTTTAGTTGTGGCTATGGGTGCATATTCGGAGCCTTCTGGTTCAAATTGCCATGATTATTGCCCAATATTAATATAGGTTTGTACCTACAAGAGACCTAAAAGCACTATTTAAAAAAACAAAGTGGGCCTTTATTCGAGTGTTTCTATCTCATTTATATTTGTTTTTACATAAAAGACCCACTTGGGGCTTGGAGTTGGTAGTTGGGAGTTGGAGTTGGGCCCCTTCAAAACGGATTGAAGCTACACTCTCTAGTACAGTATTGTTAGAGAGAGTGGGGCACTCTGGGTCATGGGGCAGGTGTACTGTCACTGGGGCTTGTCCGCCTTAAGGTGTCGATACGTTTATTTCGTAATTTTACTCTGTTATATTGGTATGTACAATTTAGAAGACCATGATTGGTATTGTATTTTTTTTTTGTGTCGCATGTCAAACCTGGCTTCGGCGATCTTCTGAGCTTCTGACATCATGAACATTCATTCTGTCTGGTGACATATTTACTCTCAATCTGTGGCAAATAATCAAGCAGTGGAGTAGAAGCTTGACCGGTCTAAATTCTAACATCAATACTCTCTACTCTAAGAGTATTTACTATACAATTTAGGTAATTTAATATTCTGTTTTTATATAAAAAACATACATGTATATGTACTTTACGTAAACAGTCGTAAGTCGACTCAATCGACTGTCTCGAGTTCTCGACAGTAAATATGTACAAACGAGTCTACACTCTACACTCTACCGAGAGACTCTCACCGCACGCTCAGTCTCTCTCTCGCGCGTGTGTGTGGCTGTGAATTTGTGACTGTGATCAGTGATGAGAGACAGAGTGAGAGTAATCTTTCCAGAGACCGAAAAAAGAAGACGAAAGCTAAAAAGTCCTTGTTGTTGTTTTATTTGTTGTTGATATTTTTCCACAAAAAGGGCGTCTTTTTAAAAACAAAAACAAAAACCAAAACCAAAACAAAACAAAAACTAAATAGTCACTGGATCTGTGGATTTTTATTTTATTTTATATAAAAAAACAAATCAGCCTCACACCGGTAGTAAATTCCGGTACCGGTACGGTGCATTATAAATACCTTGGACTTTCAGTTTTGAAAGTGGGCAGGAGGCTGACGCTGAGACTCGTGATTCGTCCTGTCCGCAGATCGGCTCTGATTTCAATTGGGCTTGAAATCGGCTCATGCCTCACGTCGCACAAGCTGTCAAGTGCCAGCACGAGTACCTGGCTGCAGTGCTGCACAGACATGCCCTGTCTTCTCACTCTTTCTGACTCTCTAGGAAATACCATCTTGTCTCTCGCTCTCTACTACTCTGTCATTTCTCAGAGAGAGAGAGAGTAGTAGTAGTAATAGAGAGTGTGTGTGAGTGAAAGCCTACAATCCCACATTCTACACATACAGCTAAAAACAAAAGACGTTGCAGTTTGCGACCGTCAATACTATACGACTATGTTCAGTGCGACTGTGATAAATAGATATTATCGTGGCGGACCGAAATAGGAATTTCAGGAATAAAAGTGAAGCATCATAGCCTTTTAATGTTTCAATTTAGAAGAAGGCTACGCTTTTACAGATTGATATGTTTATGCTGCAACGTTTACATATGATATTCCGGCCTGAAATAGATTCACAGTTTGACCCGACTATTTGGCTTAAAATCGGCTCACGCCTCACGTCGCACGAGCTGTCAAGTGTCAGACCGAGTACCTGGCTGCAGTGCTGCAGTGCTTCTCTCACTCCCTAGTAGTATCTTGACCCTCGTTCTCTACTACTCTATCTTCTCTCTCTCTATAATAGTAGTAGTAGTAGAGAGAGAGTGAGTGAGTGAGAGCCTACAATCCCAAATTCTACACATAGCTAAAAACAAAACGTTGCAGTTTACGACCGTCAATACTATACGATTATGTTCAGTGCAACTGCGATAAATTAATATGATCGTGGCGGACCTCAAAAAGGGGTGTCAGGAATAAAAGTGCAGCGTTTTATAACTTTTATCGTAGCTTTCTAATGTTTCAATTTAGATGAAGGCTATGCTTTTACAGATTGATATTTTTACGTTGCAACGTTTACATCTGATATTCCGGCCTGAAATATATTCACATTGACCTGGCTAGTGGGTGCGCCTTATTTCAACACACAAATTGAACGGAAGGAAGTTGACAAGTCGGTTGGCAGGATAGAATTGAACAATCAACAACGCTCTGACCTCTTGGAAATTGCCCATTAAAAATTGTATTTGGGACTATGAAACCGTTTTTAAAAAACTCATAACGTATACTTAAAAATTTAAATGTTGAAACGTAAAACGTAATGAGGTCTGTCGTGAGTCTTGACTGTAGGGCAAACTGTGCGTGGCTGTGTGGCGGTGGCAGTGCTTGCTCGCCCCTCAATTGACGTATTTAGGACGTAAACTACAAACAGTAATCACTAATGAATATATTCCCGAGCGACAGGCTCAGGCTGGCCCGAGCTGTCGTGACTCGTGAGCCTGTGAGCTGGGTCCCGTGGGGGTGTGACCACATTTTGAATGTTACATTTAACCCCCTCTAATGTTTGCATGATTCGAGTAAAGAGCTTTTTAGAGTTAATATTTATTTTTAAAATGCGATCTTTAAGCATTCGACCCGTGGGACTTGGGACTTGGGGGATGGGGCCCAGTGGGTCGTTTGAAACATTTTTGATCAATAATTAAATATAGCGCTATGAACCCGTACCACCTGAGTGTTGAGTGCTCCAAGCCTCCACAAGCCTCCTCAATTTCAAACTTGACGTGGGAGATGTATTTATATATAATTAATTAATTATATATAACTGCAATAAGTGAACACCGCGCTCATACGACATAGGGTGGTGTGTTGCTACGCTGTCTTTCAATATCGGTGCTGACTGCCTTGAGTTGCAGAATATTATATATACACTATTGGCAATATGACAGCAGAGGGAGGCAAGGCCGGCCCGATCCAGCGAGCACTGCTCCCTGGTTACCGGCCTGAAGTACAAGCGATGAGAGCAGCTCTCCCATGTGCTGTGAAGGGTTGGGTTTTCAATGATGTGACTGATGGTACCGTGGATAATGATTCTTTGCCGAGGTGGTCGTTCAAGTGGTGGATCTCGTACGATGGTCTGCAATCACTGACGGTATGTATAGTATATGGTATGTATAGTATATGAATCTACTGTTTTGTGTCTGGAAATGACGAGATCCCAATTTGATGCACACATTTCTTTTGTCACAATCCCATGTAGAATGGGGTGCACTAAATTTGTGAATATATCATGTAGCCTTGAATTTGTGTCTGCTTCCAAGAGATTTGCTGAAGTAGATTTGGATGTAATATTCACAATGGCCACTCGCCAATTTCTTCTGATTGTGACATGTGTATTCTTTGTACTGCAATACAACTATTTTGTTAGCAAGCTTATCTTTTGTCCTGGTGCCACATACGTAGCACATCATTGCGTCTGTGTACACGAACGCTGTCTTTATCTGCGACGGCAGATATACCATTATTTAGAGCCTATTTACTAATATTCTAAATCGGAATTTGTATGTAGTTTTCACAGACAAAGCCTATTTTGTATGTAATCTACATAGACAAAGCCTATTTTAAAATATTCTAAATCGAAATCTGTATGTAGTATATATAGACAAAGCCTATTTTGTATCTAGTCTACATAGACTAAGCTTATTTAAATAAAAAAATCTAAGTCAGATTTTGTGTGTAGTCCTACATGGACAATGAGTCAGGTGATATCCTATAAGCGTACTCACTCACTCTGCAACGTCCCACACCAATGTCACTATTGAGTGTGCATTTTAGGACTACTGCGCGAACATACATACGAACATAAAATCGCACATGCGATACCCAGCAGATGTCCTATCACTTCACTTTCGAATTAATTCGATGCACTCACATCTGACTCTCTTTGAAAAGTTATAACCCAGTATACTGTCTACTTGGGGCCTCTCTGACTCGAACAGACCTAGGTACCACTCAGGCCACCCCTTACTGCCTACCTACTCTCACCACCTAGACATTCCCATTAAATCATTCGTCTACCTACAGCTGTACTTCTGGCTAGTCAAGGACTTCTGCTGGTCACAATGGTATTGGTACGAGGCTGGTATAGCTGCAGGATCATGCGCTGTGTTTCTGTCTATGGTAACTCTGTGTATCAACCTTTGGCACCGATCCATTGCTGAGGCATGGATCAATTTCGGACTCCTCTGTTGGATCATGGTATGTCTTCCTGGAGGCTA
>NW_014040248.1:73900-77258 GCF_001186125.1 Sphaeroforma arctica JP610 | reverse complement strand
GTCTTCCTGGAGGCTGCAGTGTGTGTCGTCAAATGTCGAGTATACATATAGTTGGGATACTTGCAGCTGCTACGAGTTTTTAGGGTTTTAGGTTTTAGGGTTTTCGGGTTAAAAAAATGTTTGCGCATGTCTAAGTGTGTGTGTGCTTATTGCATACCGAATGGCCGAATGGGCACGTCCCTTGCCTGCGCATCACAGAGATGAACGCACCGTGAATGTTACTGTATATGCGTTTTATTTTTATCTGAAACGTTTTTATCGCGAACTGTTTAGTACATAGATGAGCCCACCGCAAACGTTAAACCCACTGCAAACGTTACTGTATATGCACTTTAATTTTTATCTGAAACGTTTTTTATCGAACTGTTTAGTATATTGATGAAACCACTGCAAACGTTACTGTATATGCATAATGATTCTTGTCTGAAACGTTTTTATTGAACTCTTTCGTATATTGAGAGACCAATTGTAAACGTTTCTGTACATGCGTATTAATTTTTATCTGAAATGTTTTTATTTAAACTGTTTAGTATAACGTATCTGTAAGATTGTTTTAGTATAGAAACGAACGCCTAGCTATGTGCTCTTGAGCAAATTTTTGCCATAGATGTTGCTCTGTGAATTGATATAGGCACGCGCACACACGACTTGATCAAACGAATGCACTTGGACTTTCGTTCTCCAGGGTAATTACATCTGGATGATTGGCGAGTTTAAGCTGGAGAATCCGGAGGCCTTTTTTAGTATGTGGGGTGTTTAATAGTGACATTCAAGCGTCTACACTATCTATATATATATATATATACATGGTTCTGAGGTGGCCTATGCGGAGTCTACCTCAGTATGAAATGTGTGTTTGGTATGATCTTGCAGTTGGCCAGGGTGTGTAGCAATAGGCTGCATGTTTGTTGTAGATAGATGCATCTGTGAGGGTTTTGTCACAGATACGTCTGTGAGAATTTGTCATGTATACATTTGTGAGTGCTTGTTAAAGATAGATACATATGTGAGTGTTTGTTACAGATATATTCATATGTGAGTGCTTGTTACAGATATATTCGTATGTGAGTGTTTGTTACAGATATATTCGTATGTGAGTATTTGTTACAGATATATTCATATATGAGTGCCTGTTACAGATACATTCATATGTGAGATCCATCATGCACCCTACTTTCGGCATCGAAGCCCCCTGCTTCAAGCGCCTGCCACAGCCTAACCCTATGTAATCCTGCACAGACACGGATGGTATGGACGAAGATCAGGTCTACGAGATGGCTGACGCAGTATACAACCAATACGCTGAATACGCCAAGTACATCCTTCTGGGAGGCTCCATCTGGCTCTCCATCTACTACGTGCTCAGGTGCTTCCCGAGTTTACCTGGGTTCACTCGCACAGACACCTTTGTGCGTGAGATCAACAAGAACAGACCGCCAACGCGCTTTGGACTGTACTTCATCGACTTCATCGAGTACGAGGTAAGGCCAGGCTTGCATGCGGCTGTGTGGTAGGGTTTTAGGGGATAGCGCTGCGTAGGGGATAGCGTAGTACACACACACACACACACACCCCCCAAGTTTGAATGATTGCCAGGTGCGTGGGCAATCGTATACCTATCACAGACACTCACACTATTCTGAGAGGCTATACGGTCTGTCTATGCTTGACGTTTTGGCAAACATCGGTGGAATGCGTAAAATTACTTCAGTTCATAGAAGTCGAGCGACAACCGGTTGAGTGTGATTCCAGGACGTATTCCGGGACGTAGGACTTTGCGTAGTAGTGGAAGGATAATTTAGAAATGTCTACTCACACAGGCACGTACTGTACTACTTACATGGCTTGTACTCACGATCACAATTTGGAGTCACGAAGCCATTACACTTTCCAATAGCCGACTGATTGCTATTCCACTTTCCAATAACTAACTTATTGCCCCCCGATATCATATGTATTGTTACACAGCGGCGACGCGCGACCCCACTCCTCACACACGCTCTATCTCAAGATTTTAAGTTCCATTCCATTCTTCAGGTAAAATAAATATGCATGCCCACCTCCCCAATTCCCACCTCCCTATCCCTACCTCCCCTACTCCCACACGCACGTACATAGGGCTCCATACCGTTCATCTTTATCCCAAATATACATGCCCACCTCCTCTATCCCCACCCACATATGCACAGGACACGCACGTTCTGCTGTGGGTGGTTAAGGATTGTCTGTGGACGTATGGGTCGAATGCAGGCTACATCATCTTTGTGGTGCCTACCTTCTTTCTGTTTGCCGATCTGATCTGGAAGTGTCTGAGGCGGCGAGGGCAGCTACTGCACCTGTTCCACAACTGTTTGGTCATGGCTTGGTTGTTTGCTAACACTGTATGTCCTGTAGATGAGTATGGTTGCACCTGTTTTACAACTGTATACATATGTATGTATATACGTATAAATATGCATGTATTTTTACTATGATTCGATTTTTTTTTGTTAAAGAGCGTGTCACCTTATATATATATATATATATAATATGAGCGTATTTGTATATGTACCTTATACTTTGGTTTATGTATAGAGTGGTAGTAGTGTGCGTATGATGGATAAGAGATTTAACTAGAACAGAGGATATGATGCCCTCTGTGGAGCTGTGAGAGTGTCGCTTGAGTTCATCTGTAGAAATGTTCATATCTCCGTGGGTACAGAATGATCCCTGATTAGTATTGTGTATCGTTTAGGGTTCAGATTTATATGGTGCATTGTTTAGGGTTTTAGGGGTTGACTTTGCCCATTGGTTGCTCTACTTTAGGGTTTAGGGTTTTGTGCGGTATTACTATCAGACAGGCATGGACGTGCATGTCCACATCCTCATGCGTACCTTCTCTACCGCCGCTGTTGTCTGCACTACTTGATATCTGAGACCAACTTGTCGTTATATAAATATATATATATAAATGTGTGTGTGTGTGTATCTTCATATATGTATATATACATTCACTCACCCATATCATATCGCCCCACCAGGTGTGGGCCATTGGAGAGATGGTGTATTACGATGATGAGCTTCCGGACGAGGCGTACGAAGAGTACCATTGGCCGTCTGACGCAGGCAGTTACTCGCAACTGTATCTGCGGTACTCAGTGGGTTGGTTGTTCTGTGGGTCACTGATTATGGTGGCCCTATTCCACCTGTGGTGGATCACTGTGACGCTCATGGGCAAGCTTGGTCCCAGGTATGCGTGTGTATATGTATGTATGTATGGAGAGAGTGATATAAGTAGGTTACGTGTAGGCAACGATTATATATAATTTGTATTATATTATATTATATTATATTATATTATATATACTCGCACATTATA
>NW_014040248.1:71562-72972 GCF_001186125.1 Sphaeroforma arctica JP610 | reverse complement strand
ATATTATATATACTCCACATATATATATATATATATATATATATATATATATGTTTATATAAGTGCATTCTTCTCTATATTCAGACCGTTTCTATCCACTTAACTGATCTTCAAACAGGCGCTCGGCTGAGGAGAAGTTCGTAGACGGTCCGTCAGATGACGGGACTACCAAAAGTGTTATTGAGGTTCCTTCGCATCTCCCCAACGAATCAAGTGTAGACCCAATGGTGATTGAGTCAGAGGGCAAGAAGGAGATGCCCGCACTTGGTATGCTATCATATATACATATATATGTGTATATATATGTATATATATATATATGCATATATATATATATATATATATATATATTTATTTATTCTATTTATTTATTCATTTATTTATTTATTTATTTATTTATTTATTTATACTCAATTTATGTTGTCATGATTATATCTAAGCATGGTAATATATATATATTTATATATATATATATATATTATCTTCCATTAAATGCTATTAAATGCTGTGGATAAAATTTGTTCTGCAATATTTGGTATGGTAAATTGGTATTCTACATATAGCATACTTAAATGTTGTTTTATATTTAACACAGTCAATCTTAATACTACATTTAGCATACCAAATTGTTCTTCTGTATGTAGCATAGCCCATTTCTATAATCAATATACTAATTTCTATTCTATATTTAGCTTGTTCTAAGTTTAGCTTATTCTATATATAGCTTTTTTTACATTAGCTTGTTTTATATTTAGCTTGTTCTATATTTAGCTTGCTCTATATATAGCATGTATTATATTTTGCTTGTTCAATTCTATCTTATTTTAAATTGAGCTTGCTCTGCATTTAGCTTGTTCTATACTTAGCATGTTCTATATTTAGCTATGTTTATATTCAATTTGTTTTATATTTAGCTTGTTCTATATTTAGCCTGCTCAATGTTGGTCTCTATTGTGCACACCACCATACAGAAACAAGACAACCCACCGAAGCGATATCCGTTGGTTCATTAGAACAAAAGTCAGAGTCTGATAATATGCCGATGACGTGTTGACTGAAAGAACTGGTAGATAAGGATAGGTATAGTATACATAGCCCAATGCAGGCAGACATCAATAAACACCAAAACTTAGGAGAGAGATATGTGTACATATACATATTTATCATTTTTATATTTATATATATATAAATATAATATTATATATAAATATATATATATTTTATATATTTATTATATATATACATATATATATATATATATGTGTGTGTGTGTGTATGTATGTATATATGTATATATATATATATATATATATGTGTGTGTATAAATATATATATGCATGTATGCATGTCTGTATGTATATATATTATATATATATATATATGTATATGTATATGTATATGTATATATAT
>NW_014040248.1:68781-71162 GCF_001186125.1 Sphaeroforma arctica JP610 | reverse complement strand
ACATATACTACTATATATATATATATATATATATATAGTACACACAGGTTTGGATACGCACATATACTACTGATGACTTGCACTTTGGGAACATACGTATCGCATTTTTAGATGTTGATGTCCGAGCTCTACGCTTAAACACACAATTGTTTATTATTACATACACACTCATAGAACACACCATGGTATAAAATATAATTACTTAGACACTCATTATGCACGCAATGGTATATTATATAATTACTTCGACGCTCATTATACACGCAATGGTATATATTTACATAATTACAACGCTGAATCGTTAAACCCTACGTACTGCTTCTTGTGTGCACACCACACCGTACTGCTAAACTATCGCCCAGTGTTCAGTAGCCTGGGTTTAGGGTTTTAAGGTTTTAGTATCGCTCAGCGTTGAGTGGTCCTCTGACGGTCTCCACAAGTACCGAACCATGTGTGATGTTTAGAGCGTATGTATGAGTGTTTAGGAGGGTATGTATGGGTGTACGGGGGGTATGTATAGGCGTTTGGGTCTCCTTATCCTCGTGTGTATATACCCCTCATCCTGGGATCGAGCATGTACGTAGGTCCATGACAAATTGCAAACCCAAAAACTCTAGAACCCTATATCATAGCCCCCTACATTTAACAAGGAGCGATAGTGTAGCTGTACACTGAGTTAAATAGAGGCAATGGAAATAGCATGCAAGTTCAAAACAATCAGTGTTAAAAGACCATTCGTATGTTTTAAAGTCCGCTTACTACCATGAGTATAAATGACCATCAGTATGCATTAAAGTACGTTTACTATTATCAGTATTAAAAGACCATCAGTATGTATTAAAATACGTTTACTACCATAAGTATTAAAAGACCATTCGTATGTAGTAAAGTACGTTTACTACCATCAGTGTTAAAAGACCATTAGTATGTATTAAAGTACGTTTACTATTATCAGTATTAAAAGACCATCAGTATGTATTAAAATACGTTTACTACCATAAGTGTTAAAAGACCATTCGTAAGTAGTAAAGTACGTTTACTACCATCAGTGTTAAAAGACCATTCGTATGTACGAAAATACGTTTACTACCATCAGTGCTAAAAGACCATTCGTATGTAGTAAAGTACGTTTACTACCATCAGTGTTAAAAGACCATTAGTATGTATTAAATTACGTTTACTATTATCAGTATTGAAGACCATTCGTATGTATGAAAATACGTTTACTACTATCAGTGTTAAAAGAACATTCGTATGTATTAAAGTACGTTTACTGCCATCGGTGTAAGTGCTCTGATGGTATACCACAGGTGCTTGTGTGTGTTTGCATAAATGATCAGACTAAGTGTTCGCATGTGTTTGTATGTGTTTGAAGGCTATGTATATGCAATAGCATAAATGATCAGACTAAGTGTTCTCATGTGTTTGATGTGTTTGAAGGCTATGTATATGCAATAGCATAAATGATCAGACTAAGTGTTCGCATGTGTTTGTATGTGTGTGGTTTACATAGAAGGCTAAGTATATAATATAGAGATTGATTCTACAGAAGTGGGGTTTCAATGGGTAAAACCCTAAACCCTAAAACCGAATTTGCGAAATTCTTGCCGTTTATTTGTCGTCCGAATCTCGTGACGCGCTCGTCTGAGACAACACCTGACCTAAACTATCGAGAATACGAGACACGCACCTGCCCCTAGCCCTAAAAAATGGACAGAGGACAGGGCCACGGCCTCCGTTATCTTCGCACGACAGTATGAACGCCACCAATAGGCCAGGAGGCGGGGCAGTACGACAAGAAGTGGATCCGCGTAATGCCTGTGAACACTGTGGATCTCCGTGTCAATTGAATTGCGGAGTGTTCACATTGTGCAGCATGACGCATGTTTGAACTTTTGTTTTTAAACAACCTACAGACACGTGCACGAGGGTGCCGTTCCACTGAGACCGCCAACGGATGCTCCCCAATCTCCATAGCCCAATCAATATGACACCGTGTCGACACTGGTTCACAGTATACGTATATATATATATATATATATGTGCTATTTATGCGTGTTTGCGTGTGTGTGTGTTCATGCATATCATCAACTTGTCACAGGCCTTTGTTCCCTCGTACAAAAATTCATGTCAGATTGAGTGCTTTGTAGCAGAAGTGGTATTGTTCGGCAGTCTGGATCATCCCCGGTCGCTGGCTTCGCATCTCCTTGACAATACTGTATACATCTACACTCTGGCCACTCGCAGCCAAATACGACCCGTAATCCACACATATGTATGTGCCCTGATTATGTTATTACAAAATGTGAAATAAATAAAATGGGCTATAAATAAACAAAGGTGATAGAAATAAACAAATGTGACGATGAACAAATGAATGA